>NW_020528990.1:300000-399918 GCF_003368295.1 Carassius auratus | reverse complement strand
CAAAGTGATGCTGCGTGAACGTCCAAATTCAGCGCTTTTACATTCTTGCAATTAGCCAAGTCGGTGCTGAAAGCCTGTCAGGCCTCTGCTCCTTCCTTACAGATGCACCGTGTTGAAGCAGGGACGTCAATAGTTTACAATCACAGTGAAGTTACTTCAAAAAAGGAAAATCGCTGAATAAAATAACAGTGAAAGCAATAAGTAGGCAAAAGGATGGAAACAGCCAGTTTTACTCATTGAAAAAAATAACAGTGGAAAGCAATAAGTAGGCAAAAGGATGGAAACAGCCAGTTTTACTCATTGAAAAGAGGCTTAGTGCGGTAGCGTTGCCTCTATTTCGGAAGGTGGAAGGCGGAAAAAGGAATGGAAAGAAACTATCAACCTGGTAGCGTGGCCGAGTGGTCTAAGGCTGGATTTAGGCTCCAGTCTCTCTGGGGGCGTGGGTTCGAAATCCCACCGCTGCCAGCTGTGGTTTTAATTACAGAGGCCCTGTGTGTACTCGATGAAGGTTCTGAAAACGTGGTGAGAGTACACTTTGCCTTTCAGCGGCCAGGTGCTCAGCCTATCTCCTTTCTGCTAAAGCAGTCAGACTGAGTCCTGCTCCGGGGCACTGTTCTCCTCTGTGGTTAAGTGACTACTGAAAGTTTCATTGCTGACGATTTTAGTCAATCCTGTGTTGATCTGTTCTTCAGAACTCGCCTCAGACTTGCTGTGACAGCAACATTGCCGCAAGCCCTAACCTGCTAGGGATCAGGTTTGTTTTACGAAAAACAGGATTAGAATGCAGCTTTTCGCCCTAGTCAGCATCAGGGAGGCCTTTCCACCGGTCGTAGCGAGCCGGAGAGCGCAGGGGTGCAGGGTAGCGTGGCCGAGCGGTCCAAGGCGCTGGATTAAGGCTCCAGTCTCTTCGGGGCGTGGGTTCGAATCCCACCGCTGCCAGTTGATGCTTTTGGAAGACTGCTGTGGCTGCGCAAAGTGATGCTGCGTGAACGTCCAAATTCAGCCGCTTTTACATTCCTTGCAATTTAGCCAAGTCGGTGCTGAAAGCCTGTCACGGCCTCTGCTCCTTCCTTACAGATGCACCGTGTTGAAGCAGGGACGTCAATAGTTTACAATCACAGTGAAGTTACTTCAAAACAGGAAAAATCGCTTGAATAAAATAACAGTGGAAAGCAATAAGTAGGCAAAAGGATGGAAACAGCCAGTTTTACTCATTGAAAAAAATAACAGTGGAAAGCAATAAGTAGGCAAAAGACGGAAACAGCCAGTTTTACTCATTGAAAAGGGCTTAGTGTGGTAGCGTTGCCTCTATTTCCGGAAGGTGGAAGGCGGAAAAGGAATGGAAAGATATCAACCTGGTAGCGTGGCCGAGTGGTCTAAGGCGCTGGATTTAGGCTCCAGTCTCTCTGGGGGCGTGGGTTCGAATCCCACCGCTGCCAGTAGATGCTTTTTGAAGGCTGCGCAAAGTGATGCTGCGTGAACGTCCAAATTCAGCCGCTTTTACATTCCTTGCAATTTAGCCAAGTCGGTGCTGAAAGCCTGTCACGGCCTCTGCTCCTTCCTTACAGATGCACCGTGTTGAAGCAGGGACGTCAATAGTTTACAATCACAGTGAAGTTACTTCAAAACAGGAAAAATCGCTTGAATAAAATAACAGTGGAAAGCAATAAGTAGGCAAAAGGATGGAAACAGCCAGTTTTACTCATTGAAAAAAATAACAGTGGAAAGCAATAAGTAGGCAAAAGGATGGAAACAGCCAGTTTTACTCATTGAAAAGGGCTTAGTGTGGTAGCGTTGTTGTTCTTCTCTCTGGGGGCGTGGGTTCGAATCCCACCGCTGCCAGCTGTGGTTTTAATTACAGAGGCCCTGTGTATACTCGATGAAGGTTCTGAAAACGTGGTGAGAGTACACTTTGCCTTTCAGCGGCCAGGTGCTCAGCCTATCTCCTTTCTGCTAAAGCAGTCAGACTGAGTCCTGCTCCCGGGGCACTGTTCTCCTCTGTGGTTAAGTGACTACTGAAAGTTTCATTGCTGACGATTTTAGTTGATCTGTTCTGCACAACTCGCCTCAGACTTGCTGTGACAGCAACATTGCCGCAAGCCCTAACCTGCTATGGATCAGGTTTGTTTTACGAAAAACAGGATTAGAATGCAGCTTTTCGCACTAGTCAGCATCAGGGAGGCCTTTCACCTGTCGTAGCGAGCCGGAGAGCGCAGGAGTGCAGTGTAGCGTGGCCCGAGTGTGTTTTGCACGCGGTCTGGTTGCAGAAGTTTAAATATTTGAACGCGCCCAAGGCTCAATTTGGTTCTAAATTTCCACGTACATATGTGATCGGAACTCCATGCAGCTCCCGCACTACTTTCTAGCCGCAAACCTGTATTTAGCATCTTCACCTGAAAATGTATTGATTTATGACGCACGGTCTGCGCCGCTAGAGGAGGTGGCCTCAAACTGCGCCTCGGCCGGAAAAGCTGCGGTGAAAGGCTGAGCCACGGCGGGAAGTGAGAGAGGCTTGCTGCAGTAAGAACTGAGGAGCGGGCTGGTTGAATGCCTGCTGGTGCTGCGATTCTAGCGTCAAAGAGAGCCCGGTCTTGATCGGATCAATCGTGGTGTCAAGCGAGGCGAGCTCGAGCTTTGCGCGGTCAATTGGCCATGACGTGTGGCTTGGCAAGAAGAGCCGCTGTTGCGATGACGTTTGATGGTGCTCAACGGCCGTGTTTAATGATCATAGTCAGCAAAATTAGCAGATCTGAAAAATCTCCTTTGTATGGATCTCCTTGCTGGAAGGAAAATTTCGTCTGTGATAAGATGACAGACAGCGCGAACCGGGATGCTGAAAACTGTCAATGAACAGAGGTAGGTTCTGCTGTTATTTATACCTTGTCATGAGTTGATTACTGATTGGTCTCCACTTGTGTTAATCAGGTTAATGAACTGCGACTGTTCCTCCCGAACTTTGTTATAAAACAGCATTTGTTGCTGAAGTGATGGGGTTTCATGGCGTTATTCCTGACAGGCGTGTAAACGGCTGGTTTTAGTGAAGTGCAGAGGAGCTTCTGCCTCAATGGTGGAAATGCAGCACTATTTTGGCCTCGGTGCTACAGGTCTGAGGCTATTAGCCCTGCCCGGCTCATTTTAAGCCCTGGCTCACACTGGTCCGAGTGGAAAGGCGACTAGTGATCTGACTGTCCCAGGTGTGGGAGGGCTGCGGCCCTAGGCACACTTAGTGCTGGAATACATATGATCCAGTCTAGTTTTCCCTCTGGTTGCACTCTTGAATTTAGGTAGAACTGTTTTCAGACATGTCTGATTAAACCCGCTATGATGTGCACTCCGTACTTTACCCAGGAACTAGGGACTTTGGCCTGGTAATTGTTGTGTTTCCACCGCAGGAACCAGGAACTAAATAAAGTTCAGGGTAAAAAAATGCCCCTCAGAAAGTCCCTGCTGGCGAGGTGGTACTTTTTCAAAGTTCCGGAACTTTCGGGGGCGGGACTTTGGGGCTAAACATCCTGATTGGTTGAGTTCACGCAGCATTGGTTGAGTTTAAACCACCATTTATTCGGATAAACATTTTCAAAATATTACTGTTATTGTGTCATGAAATGTAATTTTAAAAGTATTTCAGGCTAGAATGTAGTTGTTTAAAACTCATATCTGTTGTTTATTTATAAAGGGAGCGCCTATTTAAAAAAAGTGTTTCGCCGATCTCGAAGACGGTGAGCTCCACACGATCAGCGGGAGCTCAGTGATCATCTATCCGACGAGAAGCAGCCTTACCCCGGATAGACCTTCTGATATGTGCCACTGGCTCTGATGTCTCTTTAGTGGTTAAACATAAAATATAATTCAGCTGCTGGGTAAATCTAACCGGTTTTCTTTGGTCTGTATTCAATTTATCTATAAGCTAAAATTAAAATAAAAAAGGCAAGTCTAATATTTCGTTTCATTGTAATGGCTGTATATAACATTACACATATCCCTGAACTAAGTACATTTCTGCAGCTGTTCTTATGTTTAAATGAAAACAAAAGGAGGCAGTGGTATTTTATATCCTATATCCTATATATTAGCTTGCTTAGTTGGGGTCACTTCATCTACAGCGATATCATTGACTTGATTGCAAATAAAAACAGACACTATTTAAACTGAACAGAGATGACATAACTGAATTCAATGATGAACTGCCTTTAACTATCATTTTGCATTATTGAGACACTGTTTTCCAAATGAATGTTGTTCAGTGCTTTGACGCAATGTATTTTGTTTAAAGCACTATATAAATAAAGGTGATTGATTGATTGATATCGTTTTATTGTAAATATACTGAGGGGAAAATTGCAGTAGCCAAATCCATCTGAGTTCACGCAGCATTGGTTGAGTTCAAACACCATTTATTTGGATCATTTTCAAATATTACTGTTACTGTGTCATGAAATGTAATTTTAAAAGTATTTCAGGTGAGAATGTAGTTGTTTAAAACTCAAATCTATGGTTTATTTATAAAGACAGCGCCTATTTAAAAATATATTTCGCCGATCTCGTAGACGGTGAGCTCCACTCGATCAGCGGGAGCTCAGTCCTCATGTATCCGCAGAGAGCAGCCTCACTTCGGCTAGACCTTCTGATATGTGCCGCTGGCTGTGATGTGTCTTTAGTGGTTAAACATAAAATATAATTCAGCTGCGGGATAAATCTAACAGGTTTTCTTTGGTCTGTATTCAATTTATCTATATGTTAAAATGAAAATAAAAAAGGCAAATTTATATAATATTTCGTTTAATTGTAATGGCTGCATATACACATATCCCTGAACTAAGTACATTTCTGCAGCTGTTATTACGCTTAAATGAAAACCAAAGGAGGCAGTGGTATTTGATATCCAATTTCGTGTTATTGTAAATATACAGAGAGGAAAATTGCAGTAGCCAAGACGAGCTGACTGAAGTTATCAAGTACACTGCTGTTTATAGATTTTACCGGACTTGCGTCGTCGCGGAAATCACACTCCCGAGACGAATGCACAAAGTCTGAACTAACTACCGAGGATGCACGTCCAAAATCAGCATACTTTTTTTTAAATCAGCGGTACTTTGTATTGAGAATCGCGCAGACCTACGTCACCAGTCTATTTGCCTAATCTTCCCGGTACTTTACACTGGGGTGGAGATGCAGAAAGCAACAGGTCTGGGGGGGAAAAAGTTCCTGGGAAAAAAGTTCCTGGTACAAATGTTCCGGGTAATTTCGGTGGAAACGCGACAAATAGTGCTATGTAACTGAGTGAGAGCAGCACTAGCATTAGCATCTGATGGGATGTACACCGCAGTCACCGCATTACTACTTTTAGCTCTCTCTGTAAATAGAACAGTCTACTTATAACAGACATCAGTTCTAAGTCAGGCGAGCAGTACGTGTCTATAATATTGCTGTTGTTACACCAATCGTTGTGCACAAAGATGCAAAGTCCCCCTCCTCTGCTCTTACATGAGTCTTTGTTTCTTTCCTGCTGGTGGATTGCGTGTCCTGATAGTTTGACCGCAGCGTAAGGAATTACAGTGTGCAGCCAGGTTTCAGTTATTATCATCAGACAGCAATCCTGAACAAGACAATTTATTGCTAACTGTAGCTCCAACTCATCCATTTATGGATCTGGCAGTTATTGATGTGGCAATGGTGACAAAGATGCTCAGAAGCAGTGGTTTAAACGGTTGTTTATGTAGCCAAACAAGTAACGTTAGTCCTGCCCTGCATCCTCATTTTTGCTTCCTCTCCGTCCGCCACCTGCATCAGCTGCATGGTCTGATAACAATCGATGGAGATCACAGTGCTCTTGCTATGTCCTTCGGTATGTTGTGAGTCCACTGAAAATTAGTACGCTTGCACTGAGATCCATACTCTATTAAGTTCTGACGTTCGTAGGCAATGTATGCATTACATGTCTCGACAAACAAATTTGAAAACAAATATAAAACCACACAAAAAAAAAAAAACACCAAACAGGAGAGCTAAGAGCCGCTGCGTCTGCGTCTTATGGCAGGTCCTACAACTTGTCCCTTTAAAAGTGTGACTGCTTTAAATATATATGCATGTTAATATGGCAAAATTAAATGAAAAAAAAAGAAGTTCTCTTCTGATGTAAATTTAACGTCCTATGAATTAATGCAGCCTCCTCATTTACAGGATTCTGTGTAAAAAGACCAATTTTGTCACATTTACAGTGTCTGCATGATGAAAAGGAAAGTGGTTTGTGAGAAAAATTATCTGGTTTCCGTTTGCATTTATATTATTTTTCTTACCCCGCTGGCAGATAATTGGGTTGTCTACTTGAGAAGAGTGAAAAGTGCTCCTAAAGACATCTAAAAACATGAGAAAAATCCTTTCCACAGACAATCTGCATCCAGAGGAAGATGACATCTGATGAATACTGATATGAAAATAAAGTATTTTCACTTTGACAACAAAACACACAGCATGTCCATGACTTGGAGGCGGTAGCACAATACTACAGTGAGAATCAAAGTTACACCTTCTTTCTTTGTGTAAACATTTGGGTGGTGTTATACAAATCTTCCCACACAGTGATCTAGACGTGTCACTGTGTGTTTAAATGGCGTGGATGAGTCTTAAGTTTTATAAAGATCTTTTCAGGTTTATCACTTTAGTTGTTGCAACTTTATGGATCTTATCTATTCACAAACAGCCTGTAACACTCCAAAGAGAAAGGAAAACTTGAAATCGCATCATATGACCCCTTTAATGTATTTTGTCTTGGCAGAATAGATCTGCTACAATGCTGCTGCTGTGGCAGAGCAAGTACAGAGACTTGCTACTGCAAATACATCCACAACATGCTGCTGTGAGCATGTAAGAAATATTGCTGCTTCTCTAAAGAGTCATGTGAACCTCATGTGTGCCTATGTGTGCCTGGGCTAACACGCTGACCAAACTCTAATTAGACACTCAATTTTCTGAACTGTACAGCACTGTGAGAGCAAACGTCACACGAACAACATTTCTACAAACTACACCAGCCATAATGCATGTTATTTGGGACTACAACAGCCTTAATGATTTCTCTCCCACAACACTGTCATTGATATAACCGTGATAAGCTAATGCTTCTGATGCTGCGTGCAGCTAAAAAATCAACCAAACACTAATCACAATGAAACATCAACTTTTGAAATAAGGAATGTAAACAGTGAGATAACGCCAATGTACATGGTGAACCCCCTCTAAAATGCATACATAAGAATGCTTATTTCATTTAACTTGTTACATGTCTGTTACAATTAGGGTAGGGTAGGGTTTGGTCATTTGAATTTTATCAGATTCTGCTTATCGATTCCGATTCTTATCGATTCCAATAAGATTTAAAAAATCCAATATAAAAAAAAACATTTAGATGATAAACATGTATTCTGTCTTTTTACAAAGCATGCTGTTGCAGATGAATAACATGATCAAAAATCAGCAGCCTACAAAATACTGCAAGAGGAATTTTGCCTGGGCTTTAAAAAAATACCATAGCAAAAACAACTAGATTAATATACATTTTAAATATTAAAGTGTTAAAGAGAAGTAAACTCAGTAATAAAAGAGATAGGAACAAACACATAAATTAGCAATATCATAAATAAATAAAGAAACTAATCAAACGTTTAAAAACACTGCATAGTTTTCTTTTTTAATGACAGGCAGCACGTTGCCTCTTTAAGCAAAAATACTGTACATGTGTTTTCTTTCTCATCTGTTTACGTTCAGGTAAGACAAAAACGTGTTCATGATGATATATTGATGTAGTTTTCTGTATATTGGATGGAATACATGGAATGGTCCGAGAATGGACACAAACCATTCCGCTGACCGCTGCTTTGTGTGCAAGCACTTGCCCTTCCTTTGTGCTGCACACAGACAGGGTGCAAATTCTTTCCGTTCCTGCACTTGTTTTTAATCAAATTGAAAAGCGAATGCAGGAATCGTAAAATTTGCAGTCGGTTCTAAAATGGAGTCGAATTTCGATAGTTACAATCGGTATGTCCTTGAGCGATTACATTTGCTCTAAACTGCATTTTGTTCTAGCTGTATAAGCACATGCATTAAGGATTTAGCTGGTAATTGCATTTAGATGCTGCTAATGTGCTTAATATTTTGCTCCTGCATGCAATGCAAACAGCTAGCATAACACTTTGTTTTTACTTTATTATAGTTGCGGTTGCTTATTTTTGGATGTAATTAGAGAGACCATGCAATACACACAGTGATATGGATTAGAAGAGCATTCACTTATCTTAGACATTGATTCCGCTTTCTTGAAGCATGCGGCAAAAGCACTAGTCATATGTTTGAATGTTGAGCAGAGAGATTAATAGCTACCCATACAGGAGAGAACCAATCAGCTGTACCATGTGATAATGATGTCAGATTCAGTTAGACCTTTCGGACTGCATCAAAGAAAAGTTCTTAATATAAATAAATAAATACATGGAGTTAATTGGTATTAACAAACGTTCAGGAGCAGGGGCTCATAACAATAGCACCTCCACGGTGGCACCTCAGGTGGACGATCATACAGCTAACAACAACACCATCATGGCAGCCCCTCAGGTGGATGATCATACAGCTAACAAAAGCAACACCACGGCATCCCCTCAGGTGGATGATCATACAGCTAACAAAAGCACCACCACGGCAGCCCCTCAGGTGGACGATCATACAGCTAACAACAGCACCACCACGGCAGCCCCTCAGCTGGACGATCATACAGCTAACAACAGCACCAGTCAGCAGTCTAAGACCGTTGACTGGTTCTATAGCAACTGGGACGCTTCAAATGGCAGCTGTAGTGACGCACTGACTTACTGTTCGTCTCTTTCATTCAGAAGACAGGGCTTACCTATTGAGCATTGCATATTCTATAGTGTTTGCTTACAGAGACCAGTCTCCTTCAACCTCCAATTCTATTTCCAAAACCTCTTTCCATTCTCCCCCTCCCTCCCTACCTCCCTCCCTGCATCTTGCAATACACCCCACTCACAAACATCCTTTCATCCCAACATCACTTCTTCCACCCTTCCTGCAACCTATACTACCCTCTCTTTACCTCTCAATTTCACTCTCTCCCTTCCTTTCCCTACCTCCTGTCGTCCTCCTATATCCTCCCTTCCTCGACTCCCATCCCCCACTCAGACATCCTTTTATCCCAGCATCCTTTCTTCCATCCTTTCGAACTGCATCAAAAAAAGTTCTTAATATAAATAAATAAATAAATGGAGTTACTTGGTATTAACAAACGTTCGGGAGCAGGGGCTCATAACAATAGCACCTCCACGGCGGCACCTCAGGTGGACGATCATACAGCTAACAACAACACCATCATGGCAGCCCCTCAGGTGGATGATCATACAGCTAACAAAAGCACCACCACGGCAGCCACTCAGGTGGATGATCATACAGCTAACAAAAGCACCACCACGGCAGCCCCTTAGGTGGATGATCATACAGCTAACAACAGCACCACCACGGCAGACCCTCAGGTGGATGAACATACAGCTAACAACAGCACCACCACGGCAGACCCTTAGGTGGATGAACATACAGCTAACAACAGCACCACCACGGCAGCCCCTCTGGTGGACGATCATACAGCTAACAACAGCACCACCACGGCAGCCCCTCAGCTGGACGATCATAAAGCTAACAACAGCACGACCACGGCAGACCCTCAGGTGGACGATCATCCAGCTAACAAAAGCACCACCACGGCAGCCCCTCAGGTGGATGATCATACAGCTAACAACAGCACCACCACGGCAGCTCCTCAGGTGGACGATCAAACAGCTAACAACAGCACCACCACGGCAGCCCCTCTGGTGGACGATCATACAGCTAACAACAGCACCACCACGGCAGCCCCTCAGCTGGACGATCATAAAGCTAACAACAGCACAACCATGGCAGACCCTCAGGTGGACGATCATACAGCTAACAACAGCACCACCATGGCAGCCCCTCAGGTGGACGATCATACAGCTAACAACATCACCACGGCAGCCTCTGAGGTGGATGATCTTACAGCTTACCACAGCACCACCATGGGAGTGGCTCAGCGGACAAGCCTGCAGCTAACCCCACCAACATGACAGATCCTCAGCGGACGAGCCTGTAGCTAACCGCTCCGCCATGGCAGCCCAGTACTAAGCACGTGTCCAAGACCGTTGACTGGTTCTATAGCAACTGGGACGCTTCAAATGGCAGCTGTAGTGACGCACTGACTTACTGTTCGTCTCTTTCATTCGGAAGACAGGGCTTACCTATTGAGCATTGCATATTCTATAGTGTTTGCTTACAGAGACCAGTCTCCTTCAACCTCCAATTCTATTTCCAAAACTTCTTTCCATTCTCCCCCTCCCTCCCTACCTCCCTCCCTGCATCTTGCAACACACCCCACTCACAAACATCCTTTCATCCCAACATCACTTCTTCCACCCTTCCTGCAACCTATACTACCCTCTCTTTACCTCTCAATCGCACTCTCTCCCTTCCTTTCCCTTCCTCCTGTCCTCCTCCTATGTCCTCTCTTCCTCGACTCCCATCCCACACTCAGACATTCTTTTATCCCAGCATCCTTTCTTCCATCCTTCTTTAAGCTATTGTCAGGGCTGCCTCTCGTCTAACTGCAGACTCCTTCACTCCTACGCATTCTGTGATGGAGCCATGCGAAAAAGCACGCCTGCATTTCTATCACAAACCTGACGTAGTTGACAGGCCAATAGCAGAAGGAGCCTGTCCTCCAACAAAAAATGACCATATAGATTGTTTGTTGCAAACACCTTATTACGACCTATATTTACGTTTTAAAGTTAAGTGCCCTCTAGCGGGCGTAAAAATAATGAGTATCGCGTTGAGTCCGTCATCATGAAATGACTTATAACGTCATTACCAATTACCGAATGTGTGGGGTTTTTACACCAATCTCACAGTATTTCCTACATATTTAGCCGTCCACCTCAGGTTTAAAACAGTGGCATTTACCCGAATGGGGGGGTGGACGATTTTTTTTGTCCACTGAACCAATATTTGTCCATTTGACCTTTAAAGTTACAGAATGATCACAGAACTGGTGCGGACCCCCGTCATTAGCGTTATAAAAGGGCCTCGGTTGGACATTTTTTTCTGAGACATCCCTGGGGCCCAAAACTTGGAACGGTGGCTCCTGGGGCCTCCCCCAGTGAGCTTATGAAGGCCCGGGGCCCAAGAGCCCTTGCAATCAGTGTCCACGAACCCGCTATGCTGAACACATTAAAAAAAATGGCAGGTGGGATTTTTTTTGAAAAGTCCAAGGGGGCCGAAATTCAGAACGGTGGCTCTTGGGGGCCCCTAGATCGTGCAGTCAAAAGCGTGGGGCCCTAGTGCGATGCACTTTTTTTCTGTGTGTCCTACGACTACATGCTTTGGCACCCTGGGTGAGGGGCCCCTGAGATGACAGAATCTAAAATCTGGGGGCCCTATGACCTATCGTCTCTGAATGCTGGACGTCCCACCTCCAATCAAAATGCGTACCGGATTGGTGGATATGCGCTCTCTTCTGTGACCCTTTGACCCCTCAAGAAGGTCGAAACAAACCTTTCTGCCCAGTCAAGGGGGTCCCCATGAGACAAACATACCAAATTCGGCCCAATCAGAGCCCGGCTAGCAGTGTCCATGAAACCGCTAGTCTGAAAACATTCAAGTAAATGGAATGTGGGATTTTTTTAGAAACGTCCCAGGGGCCCGAAATTTGGAACGGTGGCTCGTGAGGGGCACTAGAGCGTGCTGTCAAAAGAGCGAAGAAGTAGCGCGATGCACTTTTTTTTCCTTGGGTCCTAGGGCTACGTACTTTGGGGCCCTGGGTGAGGGGCCCCTGAGCTGCCAGAATCTCAAATCTGGGGGCCCTACAACCTACCGTCTCCGAACAGTGGACATCCTACCTTCAATCAAAACGCGTACCTGTTTGGTGGACGTGGGCTCCCTTCTGTGACCCTTTGACCCCTAAAGGAGATCGTAGGGCCACCAGACTTCTATGCCCGGTCAAGGCCGAACCCATTCAAGTAAATGGTAGGTGGGACCCTTTTTTAGAAAAGTCCAAGGGACCCAAAATTTAGTTTTGTGAGTCAAGGGGCCGCCTCGAGTGAGCTGCCAATGGCGCTCGGCCCTAGGGCCCTTACAAGTCATGTCCATGAAACCGCTATTCTAATACTGTAGAATATGCATAGAAAAAAACTGGATTTTGGTTCATTTCCAATTCCCAATTTATTTGATGGGATATGTGTCCACTTGCGTTTATTAAATAGCAATCCAATATGAATATATGGCAAGTGGGATATGTGTCCACTTGCTGTTTATTAAATAGCAATTCCCTTATAGTTAACGAAATCACCTCTAGTGTACTCAGCACGCTAAGCAGAGTCCGTTCATGTAAGTTTAATCACATAATACTGTAGAATATGCATAAAAATTAATGTCCACGGGAGCACTACGGTGGTCCCGCTGAATAAATTGTAAATGGACATTTAAAAAAAAAAACTCCCAGTTGCCATTTATTCAGCGCGCCCTTCTTAGTGGTTCCGTGGACAGATAAATTTTAGCGATATCGGGGTTGAAGTCTCATCAGCTGTACTCTGCAAGCTCCGAGGTATCCATTTTTGTACATTTTATCCCATAATACTGTAGAAATATGCATAGAAAAAATGTTGGATATTGGTTAATTTCACCATATGTGGTAATTGTCCACCTGCAATTTATTTGTTTGTTTGTTTGTTTATTTATTTATAAAGCACACAAATTACAGCAACACTGCTGCCCAAGGTGCTGTACAAAACAATTCCAAAATAAATCAAATACAATTTAAAAAATTGAAAATTTAGATATATGATTAATACAGTCATCAAATAGTAGAAAAAGCTTTTGACAACAGATAAGATTTTGACTCCTTTTATTTGACGGCATATGTGTCCACTGGCAGTTTATTAAACAGCAACTCTATTTAACTTGATTTATTTAAAATGTGTGCAATATTATAAAAAAACAACTGTACTCAGCATGCGAGATACGGATACGGACCCCCCCCCCCCTGGCGGAGATACGGACCCCCAAAATTTGGAATTTGAACCATTATAACTCCGGAACCAGACCACCCAGGAACTCGTGGGTGGTCGCATACGGTAGGCCCCTCGACCCTCTAGGGATCCCCCGAATTTTAGCCCCAGGGTTCAACGCTTCGCGGAGATATTAGCAAAAAAAAGAGTACCATCCACCCCCCTCGCAACTACTCATCCAAGCCGTTTAGGGCACACTCTCCCCGGCTAGAGAAGGCTACTCGAGATATGTGATAGGCTACTCGGATATGTGATGGCCCTCGAGGGGCACTCCCCGAAGCCACCTACCCCATGTCGATAGACCCCCGGGGGCCAGAGATACGGACCCCCAAAGACCAAAATTCCTAATATATCACCGGCTATAACACACACAAAACAGGGCCAAACTGCACCAAAATCGGGACAAAGTCAGAACTTGGGGCCCTCTATCCGACGACACCTGACCAGTGCCGGCCTGTCCAACAGGCGATACAGGCGGTCGCCTGGGGCCCCTCCTTGATTTGAGGGCCCCGCGAGTGATGTCATGCATTTTTTATTGTTTTAATTTTTCTAATGTCCACATATAGTATGTGTGGTCATGTGTCAATTATAACGCTTTTGTAATGCACAGACCCCATTAAACACGATACAATTCACAATTACGGTGAGCAAAATACAAAACATATTTTATTAAAATAATATATCTTTATAATTCATACATGACAAATAGCTGAAAACGATAATCATAATAATAAAAAACTGTCTAAAAACAGAAAAAAAGATTAAAAAAATACACAGCAGCACCACACTCTATTTAGTATAACACCTCCCACAAAAGGCTATTGGATGAACTAGAATGTTGTAACGTATTCCTAGTACAGATTCCACAGATTCCACTTAGCCACATATCTCTGTCAATTCCTTTCGATATATACTCGAGAAAGTGTCTTATATAAGTCTAAGGTTATATAACGTCATAAGTCTGGTTGCTATTTTTGATCAACGTATTTCTAATTTATGCAATGCGCATTGATGCTATTTTAATTGAAATTAAATGGCATCCAGACGATATCTTTCCAGAGCCGATAAAAGAAAGAAGAGAAAAGCAGATGAAGAAAAGCAGGCTCAAAGTAAAGGTATGTTTCTCTAAACATAATACATTATTTATTAGTGTAGTATTAACCCTCTTGGCGCCAAGGTTGAGTTTACTCGACAAGATGCGGCACTGTATAAAACAGCCGATTTTGTCAAATAGGGTGTCAAATTTCATGCAACCTCCCCTGCACCACATGGCAGACATGTAATACTTAATCTCTGACTCAAAAAAACATCAGGCTTCTATACAAAATCTTCGAGCTAGAGCGCATTGAATTAGTGCGAACAAAAACAGAGCAAATGTGAGAGTGAGCCATTTTATCAGAGCAATATTGTCAATGTCAGCGAGTATTGGCATTAGATTATAAATGCCAATAAATTATATTATTATATTATTATTATTATTATTATTATTATCTAATGGCATCAATAAAGCTTCAATAAACCCGCAATGAAGTGTTCGGACTTCTATTCGCGGACCCTGATTCTGAAGGGGAATATCTGCATTCGGAAGACGATACTGAAAGTCAAAGTATAGCCCTACACAAAGCACAAACGGTGAATCCTTTGCCCAATGTCAGTGGTGTGAACAATGCTTCCCGGGGTCGGAGTGTTCATCACGAAGTTTGCAGGCGTGTTAGTGTTGCGGAGAACGAGGCGGAAGACATAGCTTTGTCTTCTGACCGTGTGCCGAAGCATTCATAGGACAGTTAGGGGGCAACGTGAGGCAGGGTGGGGAGTCACAATGACACTGACAATAGCTGTGCACACTCGGCGCGGGCGTGAGGCAGATCTGGCCGCGAGCTCGTAGCAGGAGCAGAGGGAATGTGACACGGGGCAGAGCTTTTGCACTAAACAGGTCTTGTCTACTTGTGTTTGTGTGTCATATGAATAATATATATGTGCCCCATACATGGAGTCAGAGTGCCTGCTGCATGTAGTAAATTGAAAATCCCAACCGCTACATGCATTCAGTTTGTTTCTACCATTTATTAGTAATGATTTACACAGTTTGTTTACTACTTACTATTTACCTGAGCATTCAGTATTGTGCAATATAGCACACAGAATGTGAGGGACATTTTGGGGGGAAAGAAGTGCTACATTTTATAATTTAAACACGTGACTTTTCATGAAAATTCTATAATTCAAGATGACCACCACCATATGACGTCATAATATGCAAATTAGATGGGGAAATGTAATCCCTACATAAACATTGGGTCATCCTTAATATTTTTATAATTGACCGAAAGTCTCTATCTTTTATTACTTTTAAGATATAGCCTTTTGAAATTAAGATGTCAAAATCGAACGTTTTAGGAAAAAACCTCTGGCGCCTAAAGGGTTAATACTTGATTTAATAAATGTGATGATGCCCATGATCACAGACATACTTGTGTGATATGTGAGAGAAAATTAGACCACATTCAGCATGTTTCATTAAATAATCAATTAATCGTGCTTCTAGACCCTCTTTTAGCTATGCTCAATCATTCATTCTCGACTGACAGGTTACCCCCCTCGCTTCGTGAGGCTAATATTTCTCTTATTTTAAAAAAAGGCAAGGACCCAGAAAATTGCGGCTCCTATAGACCGATTGCTCTGCTTAACTCAGATTTTAAATTGTTATCAAAAATTTTAGCGCTAAGACTGGAAAAGGTTCTGCCATATATTATTCACGAAGACCAGACAGGGTTTATTAAAGGCAGAAGTTCCGCCCATAATGTCAGGAGGCTCTTAAACATTATTGAGCTTTCCCATAACTTCAGTACTGGCTCCTGTATTTTGTCCCTAGATGCGGAAAAAGCTTTTGATTCTGTTGAGTGGCCGTATCTGTTTTACACACTGGAAAAATTTGCCATTGGGGAATATTTCATTAAGTGGGTACGAATACTCTATAAAGATCCCCTCTCCGCGGTTATTACCAATGGTCATAGATCTGATATTTTTCTCTTTATCCCGGGGCACTAGACAGGGCTGCCCCCTCTCTCCATTGCTCTTTGCGATAGCAATGGAGCCATTTGCTCAGGGGATAAGAGAGGATGCGGCATTGTCGGGGGTGTCTCTGGGAGGTAGGCAGCACAAAATCTCCCTATATGCAGATGACGTGTTACTTTTTCTTTCGGACCCCGAGAGCTCTGTGCCAGCGGTTGTTGACCTCATTCAGGAATTTGGGCAATTTTCCGGGTACAAGATTAATTTTTCTAAATCAGTCGCCCTATTTATAGGGAATAAGAAGTCCATAAATCAACCTCCCTCTTTTCCTTTTAAATATTCCGAGGAAGGTTTTACTTATTTAGGTATAAATATAACCCCTACTTTTAGGAATTTATACAAAGCTAATTTTACACCAGTGCTCGAAAAAATCAGAGACGATTTGACCAGGTGGATGACTCTCCCTTTGTCTTGGCTGGGACGGGTTGCCATGATCAAGATGAATATCCTACCTCGCTTACTGTACCCTATGCAGATGATTCCTATTTTACTGTCTAATAAGGTTATAAAAGAGCTGAATGGGTGGTTAAGTTCATTTATCTGGAGCAAAAGAAAACCCAGGTTGAAATTATCCAAGCTTCAGCTCCCTGGTTCAAAAGGTGGTCTGGATCTCCCAAATTTTAAATTGTATCAGTTGGCTTGCCAGCTTCGATTTATTGTTGAGTGGCTTAATGAAGATCCTAAATCAGTTTGGCTTGATCTTGAATCTTCACAGTCTAAATGCCCTTTGCAAAACTTACTATTTGTCCGTAATTCTAAGCTGAGGAGAGCTATGTGTGATAATCCTTTAGTACGTAACACTCTTAAGGCATGGCGCGCTATTCAAAGACTAGAAGATAGGATCGACACAACCTCTCCTCTGTTGCCAATCCTGAACAATCCAGAATTTTTGCCAAGTACTATGGACCCTGGTTTTAACCTTTGGTTGGCTAATGGTATACATAGGATTGCTGACCTATTTGAGGAGGGATCACGATTGTCTTTTGATATTATAACCTCGAAATATAATTTACCTAGGCAACATTGTTTTAGATTCTTGCAAATTAGGGATTATATATTCAGAAATACTACACTTACTTCCAAATATTAATTTTCTGTAATTGAGAGGATACTTTTAAACCCTCCTACACAAAAGTTGATTTCCTTTTTCTACAAAGCCCTGTGCTCCTATTGCACAGTTAATAATTCGCACCTCAGATTAACTTGGGAAAGAGATCTTGGGGTGGATATCTCGGAGAATGAATGGGAGATGGTTTGGTCTCTAGCCAATAGGCTTTCAGTTTGCAATAGAACAAGAGCCATTCAGCTTAGGATTCTCCACAGAATACACATTACGCCTCTTCTAAGACACAAGTACAACTCAGCTCATTCACCACTCTGCCCCAAATGTAAATCTAACATAGGAGATTATATTCACTGTGTATGGGATTGTCATGTAATCCAGACTTACTGGTCCAGAGTCATAGCTCAAATGAATAATATTTTAGGTTTAACCTTAGATCCTGACCCTTTGTCTCTCCTCCTGGGTTTCCCATGTAAGGCTATTTCTAATAAGCATAAAAGACGTCTTTTTGACCTGTTAACTTTCGCTGCCAGGAAGAATTTACTTTTGTCGTGGATCAGCGATAAACCTCCCTCTATGAAGGGATGGCATGCAGTCATCAGAGAGACTATTCCTTTGGAACTCCTAACATGTTTCATTCACTCTACAACTGATACTTTTACTCGTACTTGGTCACCTTATTTGGACAACATAAATGCCTCTATTTGTGATATTCTGAGGTTTGGAATGATATAGTGCCTCCAGAGGGTCTATTTGTCTCTTGTTTTTGTTTTTTCTCTTCCTTGTTCTCTGCTGGGTCTGTCGTACATTTCTGTTCATAGTACACTGCCTTGTTTTTATTTTATGCATATTTTTGTTTATCTTTGTTGTGTGTCGGGCGACTTGTTACTTTGTTTTGTGTTTGTTTAATAAAAAAAAATAAAATAAAATAAATAATCAATTAATTATCAATCCCACTAATTCATGCAAAAAAAGGTCTCCTCCTCTTTCCAAATTTAAATCTGTTATTTATTTTTATATTTTTACACATGTATTATATGTTGAGTTTGTTAGAGTTAATAAAAATGTATACACTTAAATATTGAAATTGTATTTTATGTGCTCTCTTCTCACTGTTTTTACACCAGTGGGGATACATTTTTTTATCTTGCCACTGTGACGACTCGTAAAAGAGGAAGCAAATGCAGGCAATCAGAAATGGTTTATTGAAGATGGTAGTAAAACACAGCAATGAGTACGATGAAAACTGAGTCCAGAATGTAGGCAATGGTGATAGAAGGTCTACGGTGGCGTGAGAAGTGCTGGATGGTGAAGTCGGTGGTGAATGTGAAGACGGTCAATGGATGAACCCAGAAACAGACCGGAACACTCACACGAAGACGACAACACGAACACAATCCAGAACACGAACACGGGAGATGGTAATCCAACTTGTGAGGCTGTAACATGAATGAGGATCTGACAACAGACAGAGAGATGAGTGAGTATAAGTAGCTGAGTGGAGATGAGGATCAGCTGGAGCGAGACAATCAACACCCAGGTGACAACAATCAACCAAACGAGCACATGGAGACTATGTGAGTACAAATACAAACACAAAACATGACACGGAGGAAACAATGGATTTCCTACCGTGACAGCCTAGGGCCCCACAACCCTTCGGGCCGGCAATGCTCCTGCCCCATGTTCCTATGACTATGGGAGTGCGAGATACAGACCCCCAAAATTTGGAATTTCAACCGTTATAACTCAGGAACCGGACCACCCAGGAACTAGAGGGTGGTCGCAAACGGTAGGTCCCTCGACCCTCTAGAGATCCCCCAAATTTTAGCCCCGGGGTCCACCGCTTCGCTGAGATATTAGCAAAAAAAGAGGACCATCCACCCCCTCGCACCTACTCATCCAAGCTGGCCAGGGAGCACACCCTCCCTGGCTAGAGAAGGCAGCTCGAGGTGGGTGGAAGTCAGGAAAAAAATCTTAGGATGAGAAAACACCTGTACTGTACTCCGCACACTCAGAGGAATCCATTCATGTAAGTTTTATCCCATAATAACAATGAAAAGGCTACATGTTTTAAAATGTATTACTGTAAGAAAGTACACACTGACCTAACAGACATCAATTTATAAAACCTTATTATTTAGAATTATAATTTCACAACTCTCAAAATGTTACTTTTGTCTTTACAGGTCTTTCTTTTTACTATCCTGATTGCAGTTTAATTTATAATTACTGTAACCGTCCTGTTGCAACTGTATTTTTTTCTAACTAGTTTTCTAACTAGAAAAACTGTCTTGATTGAATGTGTAAACGATAAAATGTTTAAACTCAGACTTTTATGAAATAAACTAAACTCTTACCCGTGCTTCCCGTTCTTCATTTGCCATGCTGGATTACTGATGTAAAGGCTTCATTTCCATTCTAATTAATCCATATCGCGCAAAAGGTGCGCAGAATTGTGCTCCTTGAATGCACTCAGTGGCTTATGATATGATTGGTTGAATGGTAAGCTCGCATCTGATTGGCTAAAGAGTACGACATACCCACGTGGGAAGAGAGCTCTGCCAGAAAAGTCTCAAAAACACACACAAAAATCCGAGTGGATTCGTGGTAAATGACGATTCGTACATTCAGACACTCGTACATTTTAAACAGTCAAAGGTTTTTGTGCACAGTTGTATATCTACAAATAGTTTTTTGCATTTGTGAAATGTATTTTATAAATATATAATTTTATTTTGCGCTTGTGAATTGCTTTTTGTGAATATTTTTTTTCACACACGTGAATTTTTTTTTTTTTTTTTTTGTGTGTGTCCGTGAATTAGGTTTCATGCATGTGAAATTGTCTACGCATGTGTGAATTGTGTTTTTGCGTGAATTATATTTCAGACTAATCTGCTTCTATACTTCCCACATGCAGTGCAGTGATACGCTTCCACCTGCTTTTTTTAAACCGGTTTCTGAATTAAAAGTCTTTTCACACTTTAAGTACATGTACTTTCTCACACCATTATGTATTTTACGATGTACTTAAAACTTTTGTAGAAATTAAAAACTCTTTCCACATAAATGGCATGAATGTGTCTTCTCATATGAACTCTCAGGTGATTATTCATGTCTGAAGCCCTCCAAAATGTTTTGCTGCATTGATCGCATGAGTACAGTTTCTCTCCAGTGTGGATGTTCATATGTTCTTAAAGGGTTGATAATTGTGTGAAACTCTTTCCACATCAAAAACAAATTAATGGTTTCTCTCCAGTATGAACTCTCATATGCTCTGTAAGGTTTCCTTTTCGTGTGAAACTCTTCCAACACTGATCAAATGTGTGCGGTTTCTCTTCATTGTGGTCTTTTCAGGTGATCTGACCGACTGAATCTCTTGTCACAGTGTGAACACTTAAAAGCTTTCTCTCCCGTGTGGATGTTTATGTGTATCTTAAGGCTTGATGATTTTGTGAAACTCTTCCCACATTGATCACATGTGTATGGTTTTGCTCCAGTATGAACATGTGTTTTGTTTATGAAACACTTTCCACACTGAGTGCAGGTTAAAGATTTCTTGCCTTTTTTTTTTCTCTGGTTTGAGGGCAGCTCAATGGTTTTGCTCCAGTTTTGACATGTTTCTCCTCATCTTCATCCAGTTCTTCATTCTCCTTGTTTTCTTCAATCAACTCTGAATTAAAAGTAAAAATGGTTAATTTTCAGGAACTTGTAAAAAGCTGATTTTTTTTTTTTTTCATTAAAGTGGTACATTGATCTTAAAATTATTATTTTTAAAACATTGGCAAAAATCCATGTTTCTAAAAAAAGAAACCATAGGAAGGAACCAAAATAAATATAATCATCAAATTTACTGCCTTGAAATGAAATATTACAGCTTTCGGACAGAGCATATGTGACTTTTGAGTGTTACATTTTCTTGTTAAAAAAAGTTGATGGTAGTGAAACGGTAACACTTACAATAAAGTATGATTTGTTAACAGTAAATTAATAAACTAATCTGAACTAACAATTTTCAATTCAAGTATATTTGTATAGCGCTTTTTATGATACAATCATTGTAAAGCAACTTTACTGAAAATTTAGTTTCTACAATATGGAGTTAAACCATTAGGCCCTTATAGGTAAGTAATTAAACTTAATATGTAGCCAGTGCAGAGACTGTAAAATTGGGGTAATATGATCATATTTTCTTGACCTGGTAAGGAATCTAGCTGCTGCATTTTGGACTACCTGTAGCTTGTTTATTGAAGATGAAGGACAACCACCTAGAAGTGCATTACAATAGTCCAGTCTAGAGGTCATGAATGCATGAACTAGCTTTTCTGCATCAGAAACACGCAGCATATTTCGTAGCTTGGCAAAGTTTCTAAGATGGAAAAATGCTGTTTTTGTAACATGGGAAATATGGTTTTCAAAAGTCAAGTTGCTCTTTAAGTCTAATATGACACCCAGATTTTTGACTGTAGAGGAAGTAACAGTACATCTGTCCAGTTGCCAACTAGTCTACTAGATTCTGTGTACTGTTTTTGGTACAGTAAGTAATATCTCAATAAGTAATGTCTTATCCAAATTTAATAGGAGAAAATTATTGGTCATCCAATCTTACTTGATCTAAAACATCTTAGAGTTTGCACTTGAATACCTGTATATTTTTGTAATCTATCTATGAGTATGTCATGATCTATGGTTTCGAACGCAGCACTAAGATCAAGTAAAACTAGCAATGAGATGCAGCCTTGATCTGATGCAAGAAGAAAGTAATTTGTAATTTTAACAAGTGCAGTTTTTGTGCTATGGTGGGGCCTGAAACCTGACCGAAATTCTTCATAAAGATAATTTTTTGCAGGAAGGAGCTCAACTGAGCAGACACAACTTTTTCTAAAATTTTACATATAAATGGAAGATTTGAAATGGGCCTATAATTTGCCAGTTCATTAGGATCTAGTTGTGGTTTCTTAATTAAGAGCCTTAATAACCGCCAGCTTGAATGGTTTTGAGACATGACCTGAAGATAACGACGAGTTAATAATATTGAGAATAGGTTCTTCTGCTACAAGTAACAACTCTTTCAGTAATTTAGTGGGTACAGGCTCTAATAAACATGTTGTTGGTTTAAATAGAGTGATAAGTTTAGCTCTTCCTGTCCTATAGTTGTAAAGCACTACTGTTTATCTTTTGGTGCAATGATGCCATGATGTGACTTGGTGATATGCAGCATGTATGATACAAGGAAATGGTCAGTAATATCACTTTGAGGTACGATATCTATATCAGTAAGTTCGATTCCATGCGATATAATTAAATCTAGCTTATGATTAAAATGATGAGTGGGCCTGGTGACATTTTGCTTGACACCTAAAGAGTCTATTAGGTCAGTAAACACAAGTCCTAATGTATCATTTGTA
This sequence comes from Carassius auratus, assembly GCF_003368295.1. Classification (NCBI taxonomy): domain Eukaryota; kingdom Metazoa; phylum Chordata; class Actinopteri; order Cypriniformes; family Cyprinidae; genus Carassius; species Carassius auratus. The sequence continues at coordinate 377,239 of NW_020528990.1, read as the reverse complement.
TTATCAACGTGAATATTAAAATCTCCAATGATTAGCGCCTTATCAACTGTAACTAGAAGGTCTGAGAGGAAATCTGCAAATTCTTTTAGGAATTCTGTATACGGCCCTGTTGGTATACACAGTAGCCAGTGCAAGAGATACAATAAATTTATTTTGCATATGTAGCAGTACTGATTGTTTCTGTCGGGTTACTTAATATGTAGGGGGAGTGCCCTTTTATTGCATCCTTTCCGTATATAGGGGTGTCGCTATGGGTGTGTGTTCTGTCTGCGTCATTTGAGCGAGACACCGTGTTTCCGGCCGGACACGTGAATGTTTGCATAATAAGAAGAGCTGTTGGCAGTGACTGTAGCATGATTTGCTCGTGGGCTTGTCTCACAGGGATTACATGGGTGTTCTTGTTAAAGGTTTGACAGGGGAACTTTGTGGGATGCCGTTGATTTGATGCGGGCCAACGTGCAAAGGGACGTTACAGTGGGCTCTGGGTTCATCTAAACCTCTATGCGGATGTTCCTTGTGCTGTCTGCATTGTTTTTGCTGCCGATTTTGGACATCATTGGATTTGTCACAGTGATTATATCCTGTTTTCAGGATCTAAATTGAGACGGGACTGTACGAGTTTGTCTGCTCTATTGAACTGGCAGACGAGCATCATTAACTCTGTTTCAGCTCGCGTGTTGACGCGCTGTGCTTGATCTCTCGTCCATTGGTCATGTTCATGGTGTTGATCACACTACATCAGCTGGAGCAATGATTGCGGGCCATTGGCGTGGTGCTTGTATCATCGATTATGTGCTATGAGTAACCAAGTTGAATCAAAAGCCTCCAGTGGCATCCAAATATTAGATCAGCCACCTAACTGTCACCATTCCTTTCTGCATTTTGTTTTCTTTAAACATTATTTGATTTTCCTGTGAGTTGATTGTTGTTGTGTGGTTTATATTTTTCCTATTGATTTGAGTTGTGCGGGGTATATTAATATATATATTTTGTGTGATTCAAGTCTATTTTTGTTTGCTTATTTCTTATGTGTGGGCAACATAAGGGCAGTCTATAAAATGTGTTTTTCCTTGTGATATTGTTTGCTGTGTTTTGCCTGAATTCACCTTGATTCGACGAGCCAAACTGATGTGGTGAACTCTTTTAAAATTGTTTTAGATTTTCTGGGGCTCTGTTTAATGTTGTGGATATAATTGGATTACTGTGTGTGTTTTGTTACTTTTTGTTTCTTACTTTCAGAGTTGGGGCAGCTAGTTGCAGAAGATTAGCATCTCTTCCCGATTGTGCTGGTGGGTTCTTTCGCTCGAGTGCTGTGCTCACAGTGAGGTGTGGCGTGAGTCTGCAGTGAGTGTGCACGTATAATTGCTGTATCATTTCTGACAAGGCGCCCCATTCCATTGTGTTTTTTCGTGTTAAATAAAATGTGATATTTTTCTCATTAATGAGAAAGTAGTTTTTGCTTTTGTTTTACACTCAACCCATGTCTGATACCTGACTCTGATATAACAAACCTTTTAGCTTTGTTTTTGTTTAAAGGGCATTTCCCCGGAAAGAGCCCATGGGTGGCGTAGTCGGTGACTCTCCTAAATTTTTTGTGTACCTCTAATCATAAGCCGCCACACATATCTGACAGTGTAACATTAAGCAGATAATTAGTTTAATTTCATACTATACATTAAAGAAGAGTGTTGTATATGTACTGTACTCTATATATTTATAGCGTATACTTTTGTTACTAAATTGGTCATTGTTTCTATTTGATTCCCAAGATAATATGCATAATGAGCCTCTACATCCTAATCTCATATGTACTACAAATGTATTAATACTTTATATAGTATTATTTCATATTACAATATATTTGCATGTATGTTGTTGGTAGACATTTTTTATTTGAAAATATATTTTTTAATTGTATTGCATTTAACATTACCTGTGGATACCTACCTTTATGCTAATTTTATATTTATATTTTACATTTCTTGATTTTGCTGGGTTATTTTGTTGAATTTGTTTGGTCATTAACATGGATCCAGCCATACACAAACAAATATTAAATTATTAAACAAATGGTTCATACCCTGATGGGTATTCAAAAACAGAGAAAGATAATTTGCGGGGGGAAAAAGGCCAACACTTTTGCCCTCCAAGGTAAGAGTGATATAAAATCTATGTTCTAATGTTTATTTAAAAAAATTAATTATGTTATCAATGTTCTTTTTAAAAATGGTCTGAAATTTGATGTTAATCAAATATTGATCTTGATCTCACATGCTAAGGTTCAGGCCAGATGCATGGCCTTTATATAATTTCCCATTTATAGCATATATTCGCTAGCAGTATAAATTATTTGAGTTTTTAAACACAAAACACTATGCTATTAGGTGTCACCATACGGTACAGAATGCATTTTAAAACTGCCATACAAAAATGATTATAAAGTAGTCATTAAGATTGATGTTGTTTGGAATTGGTAAAAATTTGCCTGGGAAAAAAAATGTGATCATAATATCAACGTGTCTATATTATAATAATTATGCAAACAGTGTGTGTGTGTGTGTGTGTGTGTATATATATGTATGTATTGTGATGACCCAGCTCTAATGTGCTGGGTCTGCCACTTTCTCCCTTTGTTAGTATTGTATTTTGTGGCTGGTTTTGGTTTGTTTCTGTTCTGGTTTGCAGGAGGAGCTATGGGGTTGTACCAAGGTGGCTAATTGATGGCCTAATTGGAGGCTGGATAAAATCAGTGCTCTCCAGCTGGCTGGTGCTGGAGGACTGCATTCGCGAGCAGACTCAGCAGGGCTGTTGGCACTACACCTTCACTATGTTGATTTACACAACATTTTTTATTTGTCTTACATATACTGACTTTATGAATATTTTAGTTAATAAATATACTTTTGTTTAAAATATACTTTAGTGTGGTCTCCCCTTTATGTCGTGTTCACTGTGAGCCAAGAGGCTATGACAAATGGGGGCTCGTCCGACGGTTTTGAACCGATTTTGAATTTTGGAAGGTAGGCTACTATTAATTCTCACTAGTTACTATAGAAGAGCGTAATATGAGTAAAGTAGTGCTACGCAATTGGCCGATTGACGTGCGTGTGTGACGTAATCGTGCTGGGCCGAATGTTTAGAGGGGATCCACACTGTTTGTATTGTATAGTAAACATATATGTCGTGTTGCAGTGTAGAGCTTAGTTCCAACCATTTGGTTTGGTGAAGTGTTTCAGCTTGCGTAGCAGGACAGCGAATTTTTGGAGCGATCATTTAACCCCGTCTTAGAGCGTTTTTCTGAGCTGGGGATTAGGTTGGAGCGTCTGGTGTCTGGACCGAGGACATCGCCGTGGAGAAACGACTGAATTGGCCTATGGTCGGGACAGTACGTCTCCAGCGGTATGGGTGAGTAAAGAGCTCGGTTCTTGGACACAGTGGGCTGTAGCTATTAACGCAAGTTAAATTGTTTGGTTGGATAATCTGGAAGACTGATCTTTAGATTGAGTTGAGGGCTTTAGTGTGTTAGAGATTGATTTGATACATTGTTGAAAGGTGGATTAAGTGCTTAATTATGAGGGCGTTGCATGATTTTTTTAGCGCTCCGTCAGAGAGTTTGTTGTTAGCCTTAACAAAAGAGCAATTGTTTAATGTAGCAGATCATTACATGATTGGATTAACGTTGTCTAAATCTGCTAAAAAAGAGCAAATAGTTGATTTTATTCGTAAACATTTAAAAGACAAACAAGTGTTGCCTAGAAATACACCGATAGACACAAGTAGTACAGGGCTATCGTTTCCAGTTATACCTGTGGCAGCAAGCATGTCGTCTCCTGATAGTGGATTGACGTTTGAGCAACATAAAGAGCTGTTACGAATGCAACTGGAACATAAGACACAAGAGAGTGAAAAGGATCGTTTATTGGAGTTGCAGAAACTTAAACTTCAAGAGCAGGATAAGGAAATGGAGCGTTTCAGACTCAAACTGGTAGCCGATGGTAAATTTTCCTCCAGTGGCAGTGGTGAAAAATCCGGTTTGGCTGGTATGATCAAATTTCTTCCCAAATTCAATGAACGTGATCCTGACGTATTTTTCTCACTATTTGAAAATGTCGCCTCTGATCGAGAGTGGGATGATGAGGATAAAATCTTGCTTTTGCAAACTCTATTAGTTGGGAAAGCGCAGGAAGCATTTGTTGCGTTGCCCACTACAGAGAGAAAGAACTATCAGTGTGTTAAAGATGCACTTTTAAAATGTTACGAATTGATTCCAGAAGTGTATAGACAACGTGTCCGTAATTGGAGAAAGAGTGATAGACAAACCCATGCTGAGATAGCCAGAGAGCTCAGTAGTTTTTTCACTCGTTGGCGTACGGCTGAGGGCATTAGCAATTTTGATGATTTGTGCGACTTGGTGATTTTAGAGCAATTTAAAAACATTTTGCCAGAACGAATTGCCACTTACGTAAGTGAACATCAGGTGAGGACGGCCGCTCAGGCTGCTGTCCTAGCGGATAATTTCGTGTTAATGCACAAAAATCCTATGAGGGAGCATCCGCCAAGACATGAGTATAGTCGTAGAGAACATCGCCCTGGTCGTCCTAACACGGGTCCTTTTAATGCAGGTCCTTTTTGGAGGCCCGATTCAACTTGTAACAGAGTCAGGGACATGGATGTTGACAATAAATGTCACTATTGTTTATAAATGGGTCATTGGAAAAAAGAATGTCCAATGTTGAGCGCTCGTAATAAGAGTAAAGCAGGCAGTAGCAAACCTATAGGCTGCGCTTCTAGTGTTTTTGCTACGAAATTACAACACTGTGTTGGATCACAGGAGGCTCTGTTAACCGCACCCGATCGTCAACAAATGAATGTACAAGTTGGGAAGATAGACGGTGATAAAACAGCAGTGTCTGATGTTGTGGATTATACTCCGTTTATCACAGAAGGTTTCGTTTCACTGGTTGACTATGCTCAAAAAGTTCCAGTTAGAATATTACGGGATACGGGAGCATCAACGTCTTTTATAAGTGAGTCTGTTCTACCGTTCTCTTCAGTTTCAAACACTGGAAATGTAGTTTTAATTCGTGCCATTTTCAGTGCCATTGCATAAGATTCAGTTGTCTTCAGCATTCTGCAATGGAGAGGTAACAATTGCCGTGCGTCCATCTTTACCAATAGACGGTGTCAAACTCATTTTGGGAAATAATTTGGGTGGGGGCCGTGTTTGGCCTGAAGGGTCACTACCACCTCCTGTGGTGAGAAGAGACGTTGTACCATCAGCTGAGTCTGACAAAAATCTGCAAGATTTTCCAGAGGTGTTCATTGCCTGTCGCGCACAGTCGGAGAAGCCATCTGATGGGTCTAAAACGAAACCAAAATTATATATTCCAGAGTTGCCAGCATCACTTTCTCATAGTGAAATGATTGACGCACAAAAAGACGATCTTGGCCTTCGGAAATATTTTGATTTGGCTTCAGATTTAAGCATGGATAATAACTATTGTGTCCAAAAGGGCTTGTTGCTTCGCAGGTGGTCACCGTTTGCAAACCCTGAGGTAGCAGATCCGGTGTTGCAGGTGGTTGTTCCTGAGAAATATCGTAATCTAGTGTTAAAAGCTGCACACGGGGAAATGACTGGACATTACGGTGTAAAGAAAACATACAGTCATTTGTTACAGCACTTTTACTGGCCGCGGATAAAACGTGATGTGGCTAAGTTTATTAAGGAATGTCACATCTGTAAAATTGCAGGTAAACCAAATGTGTCTATTAAACCTGCGCCACTACATCCAATTCCGTCAATAGGTACTCCATTTGAACATCTCATAATTGATTGTGTAGGTCCCTTGCCTGATCGAAATCTGGCTGCTTGTATTTGTTTACAATAATGTGTCAGGCTACGCGTTACCCTGCTGCATATGCCCTAAGAAGTATAACAACAAAGTCAATTATAAAGTCACTATCACATTTTATATCTATCTTTGGAATACCGAAGGTAATTCAAAGTGACAGGGGTTCAAATTTTACTTCTAGGACGTTTGCCGAGGCTCTAAAGCAGCTGCGCATAAAGCACAATCTAAGTAGTGCATATCATGCACAGAGCCAAGGGGCTCTGGAGCGGTTTCACGCCACTTTAAAGTCTTTGTTGCGTGCTTACTGTGTTGAGATGGAAAGGGACTTGTAAGAGGGCTTACCATGACTATTACTGGCGGCAAGAAGCGTTGTGCAGGAAAGTACAGGTTTTAGCCCGAACTAATTGGTTTTCGCTCACAAAGTGCGCTCATCTTTGTCTGTACTGAGCAGTGATCTGGATAATTCAGAGCCGCCAGAAAGCTTGACGGAGTATACAAATGGGTTTCGTCGCAAACTGTTTTTGGCCTGGAAAATGGCAAGTAGTAATTTAACTGAAGCTCAACAAAAAAATGAAAAGAATTTATGATCGCAAGGCGGAGACTAGAGAGTTTAGTCCAGGTGACCAAGTAGTAGCATTACTGCCTATACCAGGTTCGCCTTTTAGGGCCAAGTACTCTTGTCCTTATTCTGTTGTGCGGCGGGTTTCAGCACTTAATTATTTGGTGTCTACTCCTGAGCGTAGGAGATCTACCCAATTATGTCACATAAATCTGCTCAAGCCTTATTATTCCCCCAACATTGTCGGTGGGGGGTGACAAGGTTGACATGAAACCTGTGGGGTTAGCAGTTATCAAGGAGGTATTGAGCACATCTCAGGTGGCAGCTGAAGATGGGGTTCAGAGTTCGGACGACGCAGTCCTACATGGGTGTTTAAATAACACTGAGTCGCTGGCTAAGTTGGACAGTCTTTTGACTCATTTGGAGGGGAGGCAACGTGAACAGTTGAAAAGCTTAATGTTTGAGTTTTCTTCTTTATTTTCAGACATCCCAACCTGTACGAGTCTAATAGAGCACGACATAGACGTCGGAGACGTATGTATGTATGTATGTATATATATATATATATATATATATATATATATATATATATATATATATATATATATATAATATACTTTGTCTTTTTATATTGTATTTACATTTACATTTATTCATTTAGCAGACGCTAAATCCAAAGAGACTTACAGATGAGGCCAGTGGAAGCAATCAAAAACAACAAAAAGAGCAATAATATATAAGTGCTATAACAAGTCTCAGTTAGGTTAACACAGTACACATAGCATGAGATTTTATATAATATAATAAATAAAAAGAAACCAGATAGAATAAAAAAAGAATAGAGCAATCTAGTGTTAGAGGTCGTTACACATACACACACACACACACATATACAATTGCATAATAAATGAAAAGAAAATACAATGCAAAAAGATTAGAAAGGTAATTTGAGACTACTTATTTTTTTACTAAATATTGTTTGTTTTTCTTTTCGTAGATGGTGAATTGTATTACCTTACTCACACTGGACAAAAAACGTGAGATATATATATATAAAATTTTACTGACCTGACATATGACACCTAGGTAATGACATGTACTGAATTACTACTTTGCCAATATGATAAAATGGCAATCCTTTCCAACATAATGCTGTTCTGATCACAGGTGGCAAAGTGTGGACCATGTCAGGCAAGCAGATCATTAGTGAAAGAACAAAATGAATACACTCCGATTGTGGTGTGCCTTTCCATCACACATTTATTTATTCTTTTTTTAAATTTAATTAGAAATAACAATTAAGTTATATAATTAAATAATAACAGTTTGATAATTCCCAAAAAGTCTTAATGTATACTTCTTACAATTCCTGTACATTATTTTGTTTCTATTTGATTAATTCTTGGTTACACAGCCTTTCGAGGTTGTGGGGATGAATCTGATTGATTGACGGACAATGGCAACCAGTACATTTGTGTTATCATTGATTATATGACTAAGTGGCCCCAGGCTTATCCCCTCAAATCTAAGGCTGCCAGGGAGGTTGCAGATTGGCACCTAAAGCAGTCCTTACAGACCAGGGGAAAGAGTTTGTAAACACAGTAAGTCATACTTGTTTACACATTTAATAAATTCTAATAAATTATTCCGCTTTTTGGCAATTTTTTTCAATATAAACACCTTTCATATTTTCCCTTAGAACTTTAATAAACTGTTTTCATTTATAAAATTGCAGCTGAACAGTCATATCTGTAAAGTCCTTAATATAAAACGGTCATTGTGTGCACCCACAGTGTTACGTAAGACAGAAACAGGATGTAAATGAAAAGCGTAGTTTATTAAATCAGCACAGAGATCAGTTTTGACGAAGTAACGCAGAAGCTCAGGCGGGCAGACACAAGGCAGGAGTCGTGACAGTGCTCGGTTATCCAGTGATGAGTGGGGATCCAAGGAAGAATGACGACAACACGGGGACTCCAGCTGACTATACAAACACGGGAACAGGTACAGGAACACACCGGGAAGAACAACGATCTGACAACATGAAACACAGGTTACTTAACTTATAAAGGGAACAAACAATTGAAACCAGCTGGCGCTGCTGATCATCGCTGATCAGTGACCACGCCCACAGACGCACATTCACGCAACAGCATGCTAGACGAGAGAGAGTGAATTCATGAACCGTGACAGTACCCCCTCCCCGCCTCCTGGCGTTCCCCGATGGACTTTCCTGATGATTGTAATCATCGATGAGAGAGTGATCCAGAATGTCTCTAGCAGGAACCCAACTTCTCTCCTCCGGACCGTACTGGAATCCGCGTCCCCTCCTTCTCGAGTCCAGAATACGATTAACCAAATAAGACTGGCAGATTAATGGGTGCCCAAAACACGGGTTTAATCTTAGATACATGGAAGGCAGGATGAATTCTCCTGTACGTAGGAGGAAGTTTGAGTCGGACTGCCAACGGACTAATGATCTTGGTGACAGGAAACGGGCCAATGAATTTGGGAGCAAGCTTATTAGACACGGAGCGGAGAGGAATGTTCTTGGTAGAAAGCCACACTTTTTGACCAACGACGTATACGGGAGGCTTTGACCGGTGGTGATCGGCCTTGGCGCGCGCCCCCAATTGGAGAAGAGTCTCACAGACTCTAGTCCAAGTGTGGTGACACCTCTGGACGAAGGCGTGAGCGGAGGGGACCGCGACTTCGGACTCCGTACTAGCAAAAACTGGTGGCTGGTAACCTAAACTACATTCAAATGGAGTAAGGCCCGTGGATGACACTGGTAATGAATTGTGGGCGTACTCCACCATAGAAAGTTGTTGGCTCCAAGAGGAAGGATTCTTGGAGACCAAACATCGCAACACTCTCTCCAGATCTTGGTTGGCCCTCTCAGTATGACCATTGCTTTGGGGATGAAACCCCGAAGAGAGACTGACAGTCGCCCCCAATCATCTACAAAATTCTTGCCAAAATTTGGACACAAATTGGGGACCCCTGTCGGAAACCACGTCCATCAGGAGGCCATGTAAACGAAAGACGTGATCTACGACAGCAACCGCTGTTTCCTTGGCTGAAGGTAATTTGGGCAAGGCGATAAAATGAGCCGCCTTCGAGAACCGGTCCACGACAGTCAAAACGACAGTCTTGCCCTGGGAGGGCGGTAATAAAATCTAGTGCAATGTGGGACCAGGGTCTCGAAGGCACTGACAGCGGTTGGAGTAACCCATCAGGGGGTCGGTTGGAAGTCTTACCAGTGGCACAAACCGAACAAGCCAAAACAAAACTGCGGATGTCGGGAGCCATTAAAGGCCACCAGAATCGTTGCTTTACCAAAAAACTGGTGCGATTTACTCCTGGATGACATGCTATACTGGAGCAATGACCCCACTGAATGACTTCAGACTGATACTCCTCAGGCACGAATAACCGGTTGAGTGAGCAATTGGGCGGAGGCGTTACCCCTTCTAAGGCCTTCATGACCTTCGATTCGACCTCCCATCTAAGAGTGGAGACCACTAATGTCTTGGGAAAAATACACTCTGGAGTGGACGGGCGTTCGGAATGGTCAAAAATAAGAGATAAAGAATTGGGTTTGATGTTTTTGCAACCTGGGCGTTACGAAAGAGAAAAGTCAAAACGTCCGAAAAAAGTGCCCACAGAGCCTGCCCAGAGTTGAGTCTTTTAGCGGTTCTAATATATTCTAGGTTCTTGTGATCGGTCCAAAGGATAAAAGGCAGGTTCGGCAGGTGATAAACGATGAGACAAAAACGCGCAAGGGTGAATCTTATCGTCTGTGGCAGAACGTTGGGAAAGAACTGCTCCTACCCCCACCTCTGACGCATCGACCTCCACCACGAACTGACGTGATGGATCAGGGGCAACGAGGATGGGAGCCGAAACGAAGGCCACCTGAAGGCCGCTTCCGCTGTATCAGACCACCTGAACGTCGTTCTGGGGGAGGTCAAGGCAGTCAGAAGCGCGACTAGTTGGCTGAAGTTACGAATAAAACGTCGATAAAAATTGGAAAATCCCAGAAACCTCTGTAGGGCCTTACGGGAATATGGACTTGGCCAATCTATCACAGCCTTAACCTTGTCAGGATCCATACGCACTCCCTCAGACCAGACGATGTACACACACATACAAGGAACAGCACGCTAGACGAGAGAGAGAGAATGAATTCATGAACCGTGACACACAGACCAACGGGATTGTGGAAAGACATTTCAAACATTTGTGGAAAGAATAAACGCAACAATACAGAGGTATAAGCAGTCATTTAATTCTAATTCACACTGACTGACCACAACATTGCAAAAAAAATAGTTGATAATTCCCTGGCTGTTTCCTGCATAAGGTATTTTATGTATTTCTACATTTACATATGACAGAAGTGCAAAATCTATGGGCACAGTTCCTAGCGAATAAACATTATGATAATGTACACACTTTTAAGTGGGAACAAAATGTCTACCAGATGCATGAATATAAAGGCTCTTTCTTAACTGCTTTGAAACTGAAAATAATGTTATTATATTGCCAGATCCCTTTGCAAGCTTGTCAAAGAAAAGCCTAATGACTGGGACAAGCACCTGTATGCTGTTATGTTTGGGCTTCGCACAAAGCGGTAGATGACAACAAAGTACTCGCCATACTTTTTAATGTTTGGTAGAGAGGCCCGTTACCCTTCCGAAATACTTGAGCACTATCGGGTAACTGCTAATGTTTGCTTTATTTCAATAGTTATCTTTAATGATAAATAGGTAGAAATTGTTTTAACAGGTTTGTCCTACACTTTTTTTCAGATTGACAAGAGTGTGGAGGATACATTGTCAATCAAGGAACTAACTGAATCAGTATATTTCTATCAGTAAGGTTTTAACCGAGGCTCATATAATTAACAGAGCTACACAGGAAAAGATAAGGCGACAAACAAAATAAAAGAAAGCACAAAGAAAGAATTTCAAAGCATTGGACAAAGTTGGAGGGAAAATAAGAGAAGGCAACAACGTAAGGGTTGCAAACTGGATGCAAACTTTATTGGCCCCTATACAATCACTGTATTGGAAGGCAAAAGTGCAGACCTGGTAGAAGAAAGGGGTGTAACATACCACAAAATAAATGTTGACGATTTGAGGCTACATGTTGAGGAATAATCCTGCATCCCACATAAATTAAATCACAATCAGTTTCAGTTCCTGTGGGCTTTGCATCCCCCTCCTCACCAGCATCTCCACCACCAGTGTCATTGCCATCATCTCCACATCTCCACCACCAGTGCCATTGCTATTGTCTCCACCACCAGTGCCATCACCATCATCTCCACCACCAGTGCCATTGCCATCATCTGCACCACCAGTGCCATCGCCATCGTCTCCACCACCAGTGCCATCGCCATCGTCTCCAACACCAGTGCCATCTCCATCATCTCCACCACCAGTGCCATCGCTATCATTACCACCAGTGTCATCGCCAACATCTCCACCACCAGTGCCACCGCCATCATCTCCGCCAGCAGTGCCATCGCCATCATCTCCACCAGCAGTGCCATCACCAGCATCTCCACCACCAGTACCATCGCCATCATCTCCACCATCAGTGCCAGAACTGCCTCCAACCTGCTCCTCACCTGCATCTCCACCACCAGTACATGTGGTCTGTTCAACCCCCTCCTCATCGGCATCTCCACCACCAGTCCATGCCACACTGTCTTCAGGAGTTGTGACTTCATCAGGGTCCAGCTCTTCATATATAGAATCACGTATGTACTTAAACAACAATTTAGACAGTTTTAAGAATTCATGTTTTATTTGACAGTGTGGCAATAAAATATTCACTATTTATACAATAGTAACACATGGATTCACCTGTTGTGAGTGACACCATAGCATAATTTAAGATAGACATGTAACCTCAACTGTGATTTTTCTTCAGTGTTTCATATTCTATCTTGACAGGACTTTGTATGGTTTTGCCTGTCTTTGACATTTTACAGGTGTCAATGAAGCCTGGGGAAGAAAAGGGTTATGTGCTGATCTAAAAAATAGGGCCATACAAATTGTTTTACTCTGACATTCAGACTGTACCCCAATATTCAATATCCAATATTTGGAAAGTGAGGTGAGAAGTTTAATCACTTTAAATTACTTTTAAAATGACTTTATTTTTATACATGTTCAAGTGTTTGGATTGAGAATTAACAGTGGTTTAATTTTGTTTATGTTTTACTGAGTTAAGTTTGAATTGAGTTAAGTGTTTCCTTTAGTTGGACTCATGTGTCTTGAGGCTTAGTGATAGTTTTTTATTTAGCCAATATAATAATATGTTTGTAAAATGTTGTGTTGGCAAAAGAAGCAAATATAATTGTAATAAATTGAAAATTATTATAATTATTATTTAAATAATATTCATATTATATGACATCTGGGTCTCATAAATTGGCTTAGCTGATTGTGTTTTCCACATTTGTTTTTTATTTGCTTTATTATAATCTATAGGCTCATAAGTGATGATAAACGAAAATGATTCAGTTTATGCAGCAGTGCATGCTGGCATGACATTTTCATGCTGTACCCAGCATATATGATTTCATAAGTCATAACTTCATAATAGAAATTCTTACTGATTTTAAAACTTTAATGGTTTAAGATCATGACTTTTCTGAAATGGTTTGAGTAGAGGTGTAACGATTCACTCGTACTCTCGATTACAAATCCTGATGATTTATATGCATTGAACTTGAAACATGATTTTTTAATCGCGAATCACCAATATCAGACAGTAATCGATTTAAGACGCTAAGAATCGAATGAATCGCGATTTCTATAGCAATTCGATGCTTTCAAAATATATACATATTAAATTACTACAAACACGCATTAATGGAGACCTTGAAGAGTGTTCATGAATTGTCCCTCTTATCTCTCCTTCACCTGCTCCACTATTACCACCTGAGACTGTCATAGGATTGCCATCGTGCTCTCTGACGCAGCTGATGTGTGATCTCTCCTCAGGGCTCGTGGCCAGTAGTACTTAAGTGAAAGTACTAAAGTACTTTTGTGTAGTTTGTCAATTGCTCTCTGCACTGCATTTGTTACCTGAGCAGTCGAAAGCTGCGTATTTATTGCATGGATGGAGCAGAAATGTAAGTGTTTAAATCATACGCACATTTCCATTGAATGATATATGTGTTTTCAAAATGCTTATGAACGTATGAAGTAAACTGTTAAAATAACCACCGAATTAACAAAAACCTTGAAATAAGAGCGCAAGGTTTATTTGATAATCAGATCAAGGAATTAGCATTTGTTGCTTTAGCAAACAGACATCAGATGCGTTTTCTTCCAGGATCATCGTTTGCTGATGGAGAGGAAAAGTTAAATAGCTACTATTGGATTTTATTCATTGTTTCCTAGTGGTTAGAGAGTTTGACTTACACACAAACACACAATGATGGTGTAGAAGTTGTAACACTTTGACTCGAATAACTTGTTAAATGCATGAAATGAAAGAAATAGAAAATGAGGAGTTGGTGTCCCACACATTTAATGGCTGGTACATGGCAACACGCTCTTCTCATACATGAGAGATAAACTCTTTCTTGGTGTTACAAATAAAGTAAAGACAAAATAATAACAAGGCGGCAGAGCAAACTTATCCATAGCAGTGTTAATTTCGTTGACTAAATATTTTCGTAATTTCGTCACGAATATATTTTTGCGGACGAAAACTAAAACTAAAATAGAAGGCACTGATGGAGACTAAAACTATGACTAAATTGATTGACATTATCATCAACGAATAAAGGACGAGACGAAAATAGACTGTGACGAAAATCAAATCAGCAGACGGGAGAGATGTGAGGAATGAACAAAAGAACCGGCAAAACGTAACAGGCAAGACTGCATGAGAGAAGAGAACCAATCCGAGCCTGACTTATTGAGACGTGAAGTGAAGGTTTTCAGTTTTTAAATGAGCTCCCGGGAAGACGGCATTCGAAGAGGTGATGTCTAAAAGAGCGACAAAATGTCCACAGCTCACTTCACGTTTGATGACGAACAAAACAAAACAAACTGTAAAGCACGCGGAGAGCTCATTCGTGGCAAGAACACAACCAATTTGAAAAGACATTTACAGATGAGCCACCCGGACATTTTCTCAAATGTAATTTCACAACGATGTTCTTTTGTTTATTGAGCTAAGCAAAATTGGAAGACTGCGGTGCGTAGATGTTGTAGCATTAAATATTACGAACTGAAAAGTACTGTAAAATAGCCCCTTCTTCAAGTTAGATGAGAGCACAATACTAATACGTAATATCATGATAAATACATTTGATTAATACTAATGTTTAGTATATTTTATAATGTTCTACTTGTTGACAATATCACAAATATTTCTATATTAGTCATGTGAAACATGAATATTCACATCCTATCATTATACATACAAATCTAGCAATAGTATTTAAAACATACAATATTGCTAGACAAATGAATACCTTATAAAATCTTGTTACTTTTTTTTATCCACCTAGCTGCCAACTTATTAAATATTTACTTTAAATGTATGCACTTATTGTTCAGCTCAGCTGTAAGCTTTAAGGTCCTGGACCTAACGTTATTTTTATTTTATTGATGGTCAATTGGCAGCTAGTTATTGTTTACATTATCATGACAGTGTTTGTTGCTGCATAAAAGCTTTTGAATCGAAATAAAGACACAGTTGTGTTGAAATAAAGTTGAATTTGTGTTTTATATATTTTGGTTAAGTTTGTTTCCTATACCAGCTGTAAAAAAAAATTGTCTAGTAAATCTGTTATTGATTTTAGTCTTATTTTAGTCGACTAAAATACCAAGCAATTTTAGTCGACTGAAATAAGACTAAAATTAAAACAAATCAGATGACTAAAACTTGACTAAAACTAAAAAGAATTATAGTCAAAAGACTAAGACTAAAACTAAATTAAAATTTCGTGTCAAAATTAACACTGATCCATAGTGGTTCTCAAGTAGTCCTTCCACTCTCCTCTCATCACCACATAGTTTGCGTTAAAAGTTAAGTGATCAGTCTCTTAAAGGGCACTATAATGTCTACAATGTACATCGTCTGCAGATTTAAGGTAATTGATTGCATTTTAACAAGTAATCTGAACGGCCTATATATGTGCAATATTTTCACACTGGCAGTTTAGTGCGGAACAGGGCACGGTTCCCATAAAAAATCGCTAATGTGAACGCTGTCATCAGACCTGTTGCGTACTGGGGTACCAAACCCGAGACTACCTGGAGAAGGTGGTATGAGTCCCACATAGACTGGCAACAGAACACTGTTTGTGCTTGGAGCAGTTTTTTCATGCGTCTTGTTTGGTGTCTGCCTGTTCTTACGTATTGTGTTCTGTGTTTCAGGAGGAATCCATGGACCTGTCTAACATGCTTCAGTAAGTGTTCAGTAAGTCTCGAGCTGCCTCTCTTCTTCTACATGGTATCTATGACTGTGCCATAAACTTATTGCCAAGTATGTGTCCCAGGGTATCTGCAGGTTTCTAAAAGTTAGATTTAAGACTTTTTAAGACCTTTTTAATACCATGCAGAATTAAATTTAAGACCAATTTCATATCAACAAATTTTCAAACAGTAAACAATACCACCAATTAAGATCCTTAACACACATTGTTTATTGACATATTGAAGGCGTGAAAGAACAATAAATTGCAAAACATAGTGCAAAGACTGACTAAACATTAGGCAGAACATCGACAGACAAACTGCACAGCAGTAACATGAGGCATGTACACTGCATGCCAATAATCGGAACATTGGGTTTTTACTGTATAGATCTCAGTTCTTTGCCCTTTGTATCCAACTCTGTCTCAATTTGCTGTAATTCATTTGTTTTTTCTTTATATCGCTTCCTCAGTGTGGTGGATTTTGTAATGAGCTGTGCCATCAAGGTGCCAGCTTTTCCCTCAGCTTCTTCTGCAAGCTGGTCAGCATGCTTCTGCAGGCTCGAAGATACCTGGACCAGTATTCTCTTCTTTTTTTCAGGTCCTCGATGTCGTCTTCCAAAGCTTTGGGCTTCTGTGCCTGGACATCAGTGATTTGGATTTTTTTTCTGCTGATCAAGGTGCATTCTGTATCTTGAACTAGCAGATGCAGCAGAGGCCAGTAACTCCTTTGAGATAGGGACATTGAGGAGCCCCCCACAGATGCTGACAATCACATATTAGTCGATGACTGACCATTGTCTCCTCCTGCATATTGCAGGTCTCCACTTCTTTATTAATGGAGAATCCTCTCTCCACTGTTGCCTGCCCATGGGACAGGAGAAGCAGTTTCTTGCAAAGCTCCATAACTCATCGCGCTGCCCAAGAACTCCATGCAGGAATATGTCTAGCCTCGTTTCTGTTGGTTTGTATGAGAATAAGCTCTCATTTTCAACAGATAAAAATTTATTGAATTGCTGGATTATAACATCACCTGCAGAAAACAACAAAATAATATTAATTTAATTATAAAAATGTATGCATATACATTAATACATAATATTTATACAAGTCATTTTTAACATTTAAAAGTATATTTCATAACTTGATTTAATACACTCTGATAGAACTAAACTATTCTTTCCTACCAGCAGAGACACCTCCTGACAACTGTTGGGCTTGCAAAAAACTCTGCACCAGTTTTGTCATATTGCTCTTGCACCAGTCAGGGTCAGACATCATTATGCTGGGGTCCAAACAGGCCACCTGCCTCACTACAGGATACTTTACTGGGCACTTTTCCTGTACTTTCTGGGTGATGGTACACATCACCTTGACACAGTCTTTCCTAAACTCCAGGGCTGTGAGTTCACCTATCTTTTTCTGTTTCTGTAGTTCCTGGTGGGAGGATGTAAACAGCCTATTATAACCTATTATAAAATCAAGCTTTCAGCTGAATCCATCAAAATTACAATTTTATAGGTGAATGAATACCTTAAGGAGTGATTCTGCACCCAATCCCATGTTTACTTCCTTTAGGTTGACCCAGCTCTGTTTGTCACTGACATCCAGCCTGACCAGCTGCAGTGAACTCATATCCTTGAATCCCTCTTTCTTGACAAAACGCCTCAGCATACTCTGCCAAAAGACACACAGAGAATGTTACCCAAATATTTCATTTAATTTTTCAATTTAATTAATTGACATTCAACATAAAAAGACTATTGTAGTATACTATTTTAACAAGTATTGTTCTTTTTGTTTGCTTAATACCATTTTCCGCTAAGCTATGCAAACTTCCATAAGATTACAATTAAAATGATCAGATTAATTATTAGCATTATCAGAGTAGAGTGCAGTAATAGAATTACCTTCATCATCTCAGCCAAGTCTTTGGCAAGGAACGGAATCACTGGTACATCCTTTTGATAAAAGGTAAGAAAAGGACTGAAGGTCCTTGTGATAGCCATGTAGAAGCTTCGCCAGAATAAGAGGGTCTTTTTCAGCAACTTCCAGGGTGTCATACGATGCTGTTCCCGGATTTGGTAGCTTCTTTTTCCTGATTGCATCCATGTACATGGTCACTGATGGCCAGAATTCCGAAGCTCTCTCCACGACTGGTAGATTTTCGAGCCACCAGTGTCAAAAAATACGTTGACGCAAAATATGCGCATCGATTCGTCGACCTGTTTTTATTTCTCTAAAAAACATTTGCAAAACGTTTACCTTATGTGCGCTGAATATATGCGATGGCCGGATCAACATTCTGTCCAACGTTATGTAACCAATCCAGGGTTTTTCTGCATTGATCTTTTTTTTTTTGGCGGCTGTCAAAGCCTTATTTGATCGGTGAGTGATGTACAATAAAACAACAAAATCATTAAACACGACAGAAAAAGGACGAAACACCAAAGTTTCACCTCGTTTATTTCTTAAGGATAATGCAGTCCCAATGAAAAAGGGTCACGATCGTGTGTTGGAACCGCAGGCGTTGAGTAAAACTGCTTAAAATATCTCTGCCTCCTTGTTAGTGCGTCCGCCTCCCCTGCCAGAGACCCGGGTTCAAGCCCCGATCGGAGCGAGTCGTTGCTGCTGCTGCTCTCGTTCAGTTTCAGCCTCGGGATCTGATTCTGGATCATAAATAAATGGCTGAATCTGACTGTTAGCCATGGTTTGTTTTGGATGATGGTTTTTCCCTCACGGTAATGTCACAGCTATGGTTCAGCGCTATGATTTCCGCAAAGCAGAAAACCAGGACGGAATCTCAAAATCCAGTCATGAAAATGAAACTTACATTTTAATATGGACAGTCAAGGAATTTGTCAAAGTTAGCATAAATTAATCAAATCTCCATGTGGACCAGTATCTGTAAATTGTAAGCCGCAAAAGTTGTCAGGGTTCCTACAGGTTTCTTCAAGTTAAATTCAAGTCTTTTTAAGACCTTTTTAAGTCCATTTATATAAAAAATTAATACCTATTTCACGTCCCTACCAGCAAAGAAAAACAAAATCCTTTAACTTGTTTTCATTTATTTTTCAAATGTGGAATGGGTAAAAGATAAGCCAAGCAGATGTGAAAAATAAAAACATTTCAGTAGGCCACAAGACAGTTTGCCGAACAATGTTAAGTTGTTTTTTAGTATTAGCTAGCTACTTATTCCATGCTGGGAATATGGGGAACTGAGAGACCCCTGAACAATAAACATCGAAAATTAGAACTCAACAATACATTAAATTAAGAAACACAGTCAACTCCTTAGCTCTTCACTCAGGGCAGCAATCTCTTTATCAAGGACAGCCAGTTCCGTCAACTTCTCCTTTATTGTGAGCGCAAGTAAACATTTTAGCTATTTCGGAGTCATGGAACATGCATTTGAAAAAGCTCTGAGATACCCTCATTTCCATTGTAGGACTGATGTTTAGCGATTGTGTTAAGAGTCCACAACATCTTGGCTTTCATTGTTGGTGTGGCCCCAAAAGCTGTGTGCAGATCCACTCTAGTTGCGGTCATAGCTGAAGGGTCTGCAGTGCTAGCAGCAAGCTGGCTATAAGGGGCCGTTTACATATCGCGTCTTTTGCGCGCGTCGCAGTTGCGCGATCGACGCCCACGCACCGCATCGAGTTAAAAAATCTAAACTTTTCAGAGAGCCGCAAGCGCACCGCAGGTCATGTGACAAGAACTAACCAATCAGCTTCATCCTTTCCCGTAACAACGTTGAAAGCTCAGCCAAGATGAAGGAACAGCTGATCATAGCTGTATATGGATTGCCATTTTAAAAATAAATTTAGTAGCACAGCTACTGCGTGCGATTTTTAGTGCTGCAAATCCATTTATCCTTTGCTGAAATTTCTGCGTCTTCATGGAGAGTGCGCGTCATTGTTGCCTCAGGTGCGCTTCTGCCCGAGCCCTTTGGAAAGAAGGAGAAAGCGGTGCGCCTAGTGTTTTCCACGCGTTTTTAGGCGTGGTATGTGAACGGCCCCTATTATTAGATCCTGCTGCCGCTTCAGGAACATTAGCAGCTAGCTGGCACTTGTTGGTTGAAACCATACAGTATATGGTTGAAACACGTAGGCGATGGAATTTGTTTTTATAAATTGAGAGCATTCATGTGCTTGGATTAGGGCTGGGATAAACGAATATTTTTTAAACGATTAATCTAGCGATTATTTTTTTGATGCATCGATTAATCTAACGATTAATTTTTTCCAGATCGATTCGATTTCGATTATCTCCCCATTAATTGACAACTAACAATTTATACATGTTGATTTACATATCTTAATTAAAAAAAACATGAATTCCTTAACATTGCAATATATGTTTATTGCTCTTAAAATTACAAAATAAAAGACTGACTAAGAATGCATTACTTTGCACTTTATATATAAGAGATAGCATTCAATAAAACCTTGAAGCCTTGAAAACACATAGCTTACTGAAACAAGCTTACTGAACACATAGGGCCTAGCTTACTGAAAAAAAGTTATTCTTTCAGCTGAAAATAACAACTTGATGTCTAGCGTTCCGCCCTTTTTCTAATTTCTATCGTGTCTATTGATTTTGGTTAATATGCATGAGGGGGAGAGAGAGAGAGCAAGACAGCGCTCGTGTTGTTTGAAGACTGTGAGTGCGCGCGCAGCCGGGGCTCTCTCTCGTACGCGCCCTGTCAGGCAAGCAGTCATTCTATTCTACATCACTCACTGATCAAATAAGGCTTTGACAGCCGCCAAAAAAAGATCAATGCAGAAAAACCCCTGGATTGGTTGTATAACGTAGAATGTTGATCCGGCCATCGCGTATATTCAGCGCACATAAGGTAAACGTTTTGCAAACGTTTTTTAGAGAAATAAAAACAGGTCGACGAATCGATGCGCAAATCTTGCATCTACATATTTTTTTAACCAGGCTGTAAACATGTTTTTGTCTGCTGTAAAGTTGGACAATTTAACATGGGGAGTCTATGGGACAAACTCTCTTCTGCAGCCAGCCTCAAGCGGCCAGTCGACGAATTGCAGTTTTAGTCACTTCCTTATTGGCTTCACGAGAGAGAGCGTGAGGTTGCCGCTCGACTGTGAACCGGGGCTGCGTTGCATTTTCAATTACTGGTTCCGCCACTCTTTATTTATACTACGTCATTTAATCAAAATAATCGTGGTTGACAAATGAAACATTTGAGGAAAATTACAATACATAGAAGTTACATACAGCACAATTTTTAAGACCCAGACATCAAAATTCAAGACTTTTTAAAGTCTTTTTAAGGTATTATTTCCAAATTAATAAATTCAATGCTTTTAAGGCTTTTTAAGACCCCGCGGGAACCCTGTGTCCGTCTAAGGGCAGATTGTACTCGCTTTTCGTTCCATAAAGGGAGGCCATGGAGAAATAGATTTCTGATTCTTTGGCACCCAAGATCATCCACCCTTCCTCATCTCCTGTGGGCGCTGAGATTTTCTTTGTGGGTAAAAAGGATGGTTCCCTACGACCTTGCATTGTATATCAGGGACTGAATAACATCATGGCAAAGAATGCATATCCTTTGCCGCTGATGTCTTCAGTTTTCGAGCGGTTGCAGGGAGCTTCCTTTTTACGAAGTTGGACCGCTGCATCATTTATTAGTTGGTTTCACATCAGGGAGGGGGATGAGTGGAAGACCGCTTTTAATACCCCCAGGGGGCACTTTGAATATTTGGTCATGCCGTTCAGGCTGTTCAATGCTCCTGCGGTCTTCCAAGCACTCATCAATGACAATGACTGAGAGACATGGTTGATCAGTTTATATATGTTTACCTGGATGACATATAGATTTTTTCTCTTTCTCTCCAGGAACATATTCAGCATGCCAGACAAGTGCTTCAGAGGCTGCTAGAGAATGGGCTTTTTGTCAAGGTGGAGAAATGTGTGTTTCATGCACTTGCGCTTATTTTTCCCATCGTTTGACTCCTACCGAACACAACTACAATATTGCTAACGGAGAACTGTTGGCAGTTAAGTTGGCCTTGGAACAGTGGCGTCATTGGTTAGAGGGGTCGGGGGTACCTTTTATCGTCTGGACTGATCACAAGAACCAAGAGTACATTAGATCCACTAAAACCTTGAACTCTAGGCAGGCTTGGTGGGTTCTTTTTTTTTTGGCTGTTTGATTTTTCCACTTCGTATTACCCAGGCTCCAAAAACACCAAGTCCGATGCCTTGTCTCGTATTTTTGATCGTTCCGAGCATCCGTCTTCTGCCGATTCCATCGTACCGGACAGACTGGTCATCTCTGCGGTCATCTTGGAGATTGAGTCATAGGTCCATAGTGCCTTACAAGGGGTAAGGCCTTCGTCCGGTTGTCCACCAAGCCATTTATTTGTTATTGAAGTCCGATGTTATCCATTGGGAAAACGTTAAATCAGGATTTTTGGCAGGATTCCCACAGAGTGTCTCAACAAAATTCAAGTCGTGAACTTGGACTGTCAAGCGATGGACTGAAAGTGATATGAGCGAGCAATTTATATAGACACTTTGCTCGCGATTCATCTGCAAATTTGTACTAATACGACTGACCCAAAAACTTTACACGAGATCTGCTTCCCCGCTGGAAGAAGCGATATTCAAGAAGAATCAAAGCATCCATGAAAAACTGGCAATTTCACTTTTAATTCATCTCCGGACATCTTCACGAAGCTTAGTAAAGTTTCTTTCTTTTTATTGCCTAGTGGTAAGTTGGTGAATATGCTTCAGACATTGCTCATTGTCAAAAGCAAATTGTTCAGTTATGTTTGCTAGGCATGCTAGTATTATCACACTGGTAAATATACCCACAAGCCTTGTTAATCTGTTGTCAAGGCTGTCGATATGAACAGGCTGCTGCTTCAGGCTCATCTATTGGGGATGCTTTCATTAAACTTAACCGACTATTTCCAACACACTGCGTTTAAATCAGTGATATGCTGTTGCTAAAGCTAACTGGTGATCGATTAAGTGCTTGATACCAAATGTACATATCATACATTTTGCTCGTATCAATGCTAAAATTAACTGGAAAAGCAGATTGCTCCAGGACTGATTTCATGTATTTTTATATCAAATAAAAAAATGTTGAATTGTGGTTAAAAAAAATTAAGGCTAATTCAGTGTCTATAACTTTTAATATTTTTGAGCATTACAAAATCTAGTTGATAAAAAGTAAAGCCCAAAGGGTCTTCTTTCCAAAGACACCAAAATTAAGTTTGTAACACACTGAAGTAGGACATTGTCATACTTTTAAGTTAGGTAGAGCACTTTCAGCTTTGAGTCCCATAATGGGGGGGTCAGGTTAACAGGTCTTTAGTCATTTTCTGCCAGATCGTCCAGTCTGCTTATGTGGTAATGAGCTAAAGCCTCCCGGTGTCTTTGGACCAGTCCAGTGTTTGGGTCATGTTTTTTATGGAGCCCATATCTTCTAACAATCTTCACCCACAAAGAAGAGATGGATTGTGCTGCTTGACTTTTGGGAATAAAGTAATTTTATTTGCATAATTTTTAGTCTGTGTTCTGCTTTTGGGTCCAAAACTGGGTTTGGTTACAACAGATGTTCACAGATGTGATGATAGCTGATTTTAGTGAGAGGATCTGGTGAACCCTGGTGAACTGCTTGTACAAGGACCTCCAAGTATAAAAGAAAGACATTTATTTTTCATTCAGCCAGACATTTGTAAGAGTGAATACTTGTCACGCTGTCAGTCTCTGTTTTCCTGAGTGTTCCCTAGTGAGCTCACTTCTCCTTAGGCACTTCATCATAGGCACTTTAATTCCTCTAGTCTGGTCATGTCTTCACAGTAATTGCACTCCAATTAAATCGCACAGGTGCTGACAATCCTTTGTCATTAGTCTCCCTATATAGAGCTGTCCTTCTCTGTTGTCTGTATGGAGTCCTTACCCTATGTGTGAATTGTGCTCATCTCCCGAGTCTTCCCTTTACCTTCTCGCTTCCTCCGAGTTCCCGTTCCATCTGGTTTCCTCTTTCATTTTTGGTTTTATTTGTCTCTCATGACTGTTTATTTTGTATGTTACCTTTTTGTTACAATAAACCATACTTGCATTTGGATCCTGCCCTCACCTTGTGTTTTTCCCAAAACCCACCGTCACAATACTGTACACACACTGAAAACATTCATTTACCCTTTCATTTTTATATACACTGTCATTTATAAATTATAGTGAGATGTTTTTAATACATAATGCTTCCTTTGTACAGAATGCATTTATATTTAAATGAAATAAACAACATAATACAAAATGCAGCATAAATAATTTTTATACCTATATATTTTTCTTGTGAATCCCAATGCTCTGTACTTGAATCTGCCCAAATAAACAGTAGATATTCCACAATAATTCAATGAAATTATTTCATATTAATAATATAGTTATTAATTATATTAAAATAATGATGTATTAATATAAAGTTGTTACGGGTTTGCTGGTGTGTAATGAAGGGCGCACGAGGAAGACGATATACAAAAGGGTACTTTTAATAATCGCAGGAGAATAAGGGCACATCCAACATAACACAATATACAAACGTAATCACGGAGGAGGAGGAACTAAAAAGACAGGGTATTTAAGAACACGGGAGGTAATCAGGGAAATGGAGACAGGTGGGGATTAATCAAATCAACCAAACAAGAACAGGAAAAATACCAATTAAGGGAACTCAAACTCTATGTACGTAACAGTTCGCCCCCTCCCGGAACGGTGCGTCCTCGCACTGCAAGAGGAATACCAGCGGAGGGAGGGTGGGGGTTCTGGAGGCGGGCATGGGGCAGGCAAGGGGCAGCCAAAGAGGGAGCATGGAGCATGGAAACAGGGTGGAGTGGATGGAGGGAGGAGCCACGGAGGAGCCCGGAGCAGGAGGAGCCAGATGGTGCTCCAGAGACCAGCCAGGATGAAGATCCACTGTGGAGTCGACGGCGGGAGGATACATGGTGGAGGAGAAGACGACAACACCAGGGGGCCGACAGATGGAGACTGCGCCGGTGGGTGAGGAGCCCAAGATGGAGCAGAGCAGTCGCAGAGCCAGGGTGACACCGAGGGTCCGGAGGTCCAAGGGAGCCCTGAAGGCCCAGCTTACCAATCACAGCACATTTCATATTTCAAAAGGGGGGCCTTCATTTGAAGCAGGAAATATTCGAGCCGTTCATGCCAGACTGGGGAGAGAGGTTTGGTAATAATGTCAAATATATGAAAAAATAATGTTTTTCGAACATCTTAGTATGAGTGCCTGTTCTAGACTTTGTAAAAGAGCATAATAGGACCCATTTAAAAGCACTAAATACACTTCTGTGTCTTTCTAAAGCAGGGCTGGATTTACATCTTATCATGACAAACAGGCAAAACAAATTTTTGTTCATGGAAGGCCCAGTTTGTAAAAGTAAGCTATTAATTTAAATTATAGACAAGTGCAATCTCTGCTTAATGCAAATGTAATTGGCTTCATTTACAAAATTAGGTTCAAGTTTATTTGTATAGTGCTTTTTACAATACAAATTGTTACAAAGCAACTCCACAGAAAAGTTGATTTTGTTTGCCTGTCAATGCAAATGTCTATTGATTGAGGTTAATCACTGTCTGTCAGGTCAGTTTATAGTTGTGATAGCAAAGACACTGATAAAAAAATACCTAATCTTCATCTTCAGAAAACCTCTTCAGTTTTTTATTTTATTTCTCATCGAACAAAAAACTAATTCAATCAAATGATACTGGCAGGAAATGTTCTTTAGATTGTGTTTATTTATATCCATTTATTTGTATTAAACACCACGCTGACGGAAGGAAAGTAGTTGAAAATAAGACACAATTAGACAAAAATTTATTTTTAAGTAAATATATATATTTTTTAATCCATTCATTTAGCAACCAAATGACGACGAACTGACATGAGGGTCCCGTCGTTTCGCTCCAGTCCAGCGGGAGGCGCTTAATACATCCGTTTGTTTGACAAATTAAACCTCAGAGGAAGAAGTTCAGTTTCATCGCGCTCTCTGTTGTTGTTATGTCGGTGTGCTGTCTTAATACAAACGGTTAGATATGTTTAAAAAAAAAAAAAAAAAAAAATACAGTTTTTGAATCAGTTCAGTAAATACCTGTAATATTCTCTTCTTCATATTCGTGACTGAGTTTTGAAGCGAGCAGGAATATCTGGAGTAGTTTATCATCTGAACTGAGATCTGCTGCTGTGAAGATGGAGTTTGTGAAAGAGGAGAGAGAAGAGAACATGAGTGAACCAGAAACCTTCACAATAAAACAAGAGGAACCAGAAACCTGGAGAATAAAACACGAGGAACCAGAAACCTTAACAATAAAACAAGAGGAACCAGAAACCTGCACAATAAAACAGGAGGAAGCAGAACCTTTGAGAATAAAACACAAAGAACCATATATAAAACACGAGGAACCAGAAACTTTGAGAATAAAACACGAGGAACAAGGAGGTTGGTGTTTATTCGTCATTCATCTTTAATGACTGTTTGTGGTACATTAGGCGTACAAAGCTTTTTTTTCTGGGTATTCTTGAGAACTGAAGAATTTCTGTGTAGAGGTGTGTGTGTGCGTTTGTGTGTGTGTGTGTGTGTGTGTGTGTACTATTAATATATTAAGACGTATGTGTGTGTTTGTATATGTACACGCATATTAATAACTTGTGATAACACTGTAATCGGCACAATCTGTGCAACAATAATATGCTGTGCAGCATAGATGTAGAATACATGTTTGTGTTTTTGAAAAAAAAAAAAACATTTATGGTTAGTGAGAATTTTTTTTTAAGTCAATGAAATAAGGCCATGATACACATACAGCACATTTGTTCACAAAACATAACAATATTCTGATCTCATGATAAATGTTATTTTGAATAATGTGTATTACCAGACAGTTGAACTGTATTTTTTTCTACTATCAAATGTGCACCAGCTACTGTATGGTTACCCACATTCTTCAAAATATCTTTTTTCTTTTGTGTTCACCGCAAGAAAGATATTAAAGTTAGTTCACCCAAAAATTAAAATTTTGTTTCACTCACTGTCAAGAATCCTTTAGGTGTATATGACCTATACACCTATATATGATTATATAAAAAATAATCTTGGCTCTTCCAAGCGTTAGAATTGGAGTACAAAAATATTCTACTCCAGTAAAAGTACCATTACATTAATGAAATTTTACTTAAGTACAAGTAAAATTACCAGCCTAAAAATCTACTCAAGTAAAAGTAAAAAGTAGCTAATTTAAAATTTACTCAGAGTAAAAATTACTTAGTTACATTTTAACAGTGGGAGGGAGTCAAAAATGGGACAGGCCAAGGGTGTCAAACTCAGTTCCTGGAGGGCCTCAGTCCTGCACAGTTCAGATATAACCCTAATTAAACACACCTGATCCAGCTAATCCAATCATTTAGGTTTATTTAAAAACTAAATGATATGTGTGCTGGAGCAGGGTTAGAACTAAACTCTTCAGGGCTACGGCCTGAGTTTGACACCCCTGGGATAGGCCTATTAAAGGGGGGGTGAAATGCTCGTTTTCACTCAATATCCTGTTAATCTTGAGTACCTATAGAGTAGTACTGCATCCTTCATAACTCCAAAAAGTCTTTATTTTTATTATATTTATGAGAGAGAGATAGTCTGTACACATTTTTCCCGGAAAAACACGAGCGCCAAGAGGCGTGACGTGTGGGCGGAGCTAAAGAATCACGAGCGCCAGTAGGCTTTTGAGTTGAGAGCATGTGGAAGCTGTGACACAGATCCAGAGGCTGAAATTTAACAAGAGCAGCATCAGCAAAGGCGGTAGGCTATGTGGTATGTACTGAAACTGTATATATTTGCTTAGCGGTTTTGGAAAATGACTAAGTTCCACTTTATGTCGTCTTTTTTTTTTTTTTTAAGCTGTACATGTGGAAAGTGCAGTTTGATGACAACATCGCATGCTGTTTACAGGGCTCCAGACTAACTTTTTTCACTAGGAGCACAGTGGCCCCCAACTGAAAATTTTAGGGGCACAACCAGAAAATTTAGGGGTGCACACCGTAAATCAACATGCTAACCAAATCTACTAATTTCCACTGTATTACTAATAAATACTTTAATAATAGATGCAGAAATTACAATGTGCTGTTTCAAATTCAGTGTCACATTTTATTCTGCACTTTTGAAAATGCAACAACAAGGTAAACTGACAGCACCATCGCTGTCAAGACAGTACAAATAGTAAACAAAATTCCATACACTCAGAATAAAAAATGTGCATAGTAAAAAAAGTTTGTGCATGCTGTATCGTTGTTGTATGTTTCATTAAGTTTTAAGCCATTCTTCCTTTGAAGGTTGAGCTGGCTTTTGTATTTGGTGAAAGGTAGTTCTAATGCTTATAGTACCTCAGACATCTGAATTCTTACAGCCAGTCTTCTCGAAAATGGTGAGTGTGGATCAGGGCCGGCCCTGACCAATTTGCTGCCCTAGGCAAGATTTTACCTGGCGCCCCATGTGTATGTATGTATGTACATGTGTATATATATATATATATATATATATATATATATATATATATATATATATATATATATACACACACATACACACACTACAGCAGAACTGTTTCCAACACTCATAATAAATCATCTTATTAGAATGATTTCTAAAGGATCATGTGATAGACTGGATGTCACATGTGACACTGAAGAATGGAGTAATGATGCTGAAAATTCAGCTTTGCATCACAGAAATAAATGATAATTTAAAGTATAATAAATTGAAAACAAATTATTTTAAATTGTAATAATATATCACAATATTAAATTTTTTTCTGTATTTTTGATCAAATAAATGCAGGCTTGATGAGCAGAAGAAACTTCTTTCAAAAACTTAAAAAAATAGTAATGTTTCAAAACTTTTGGCCTGTACTGTATCCCCCCAAAACTGCACAACTGTAGAGTAAAACATTATTTAAAAAAAAGTGATAATAAAAAATGCGTCTTAAAACTGACAAGATTGTACAAAATCACAGTCTGGGGACTCAGAACTCAGAACAACTGCTAACATTAAGTTTAAGGTAAAAATAACTGCCATGAAATTATAGTATCTTACTCCTATTCAATAAATTGTTCTTTCACTACATCTCTTTACCTCTGTCTTTATCCTCTTCTCTTCTTTTTGGCAGTGTATCTATCGCAGACTATGATCATTTATAATGTGTCATGTAAATTCGGCCTTGCGTCACAATCAGGAAACTTTCACCGTGTCTAGAACGGGCGCGAGCCGCCAGGCCCGTTTCTACGAGCTGTGTGTTAACAAAAACAGTGCTGTCTACATTGGATGCGGCGTCGGGCACACTACACAACAAATTACCAACAACTAATCGTGCGCGCGCTCTGTTTCTGATGCACTTCAAGCACTCGATGGGCGGGGGAAGATTGAAGAGCCAGACTTTTTTTTTTTTTTTTTTTTGCTTTATTTGGAAGTGTTTCGAATTATTGGTTTTTAAATAGTATCCTATTATAAAAAAATATAGGTAAAAAAAAAAAAAAAAGTTCACTCATTCTGGCGCCCCTATGGATGAGTGGCGCCCTTAGCATTTGCCTATGCCGCGGGCCGGCCCTGGTGCGGACTTTTTTAGCCACACCAACCTCTGACTCTGAATCATCATCTGACGGTGACACTGTAGACTCTGGCACTGGTACACTAGCCGAAGGTCGGAAGAACGAATCAATAGTTCGCTTGCTCATAGCTCAGACGCACGCACATATCAGGTTGTGATGAGATTTGTCTCTGTTTCCTTCCCACAGATGTTTACGCGCGCTCAATTATCTCTAGGCCCCTCCCCCTCCACACATTTTAGCCACTTGCAGTGGCCATTCCCTATTCTTCTCACACGCATTTGCCGCCTCACAGACAGGCATCACTCAATGAGACGCGAGTGTGTGCTCGCGTCTCATTAGTATGTGTGCAAGTGTGTGTGTTTGTGTGTGTGCGTGCGTGCGTGTGCAAATCTACTGGTCGCACATGTGCGACTGGATGTAAAATTCAGTCGCACACTCTCAAAATTTGGTCGCAAAATGCGACCATTTGGTCGCAGTCTGGAGCCCTGGTTTACTTGATGTGCTTACGCGCTGATAGCTAAGTTAACAACACAGAGATATTTGAAGCAGTTTTACTCACCGCATGTGGTTCCAACACACGATCGTGACCCTTTTTAGTTGGGACTGCATTATCCTTAAGAAATAAACGATGTGCAATCCAAAATGCAGGTAACAAACAAAAACACTTGCACAACTCCGTTGATGCTCTGTAAAAATAAACTCCATCCACTGGTCCCTTAATGTTGTTTCTCTTTTGGTAATCTGTGCAGGGTTGTCTTGCCCTGGCAACCAAAAACACACTCCTTTTGTGACTTTTCGCGACGCTCTCGCTCTGATCAGTAAACGTTCCTGCTCTGCTATACGGGAGCGTGCGCTTTTCCAGGAGAAGTGCCCTAGGACCCATATTAGGAAATTCCGCTCCATCTAACGTCACACAGCCATACTCGAAAAAAACTTTCCGAAACTTGTGACAAACCGGAAGAGGTTTTTTGGAACAAAAATACTCCTTCAAACGTACAACTTAATTTTTGAAACTTTGTCCATGTTTAGCATGGGAATCCAACTCTTTAACAGTGTAAAAAACTCAGTATGCATGAAATAGCATTTCACCCCCCCTTTAATCTCAAACGAAACACTGTCACGTTGCTCAGAGACGCAAAACTGTGCTTTGGTGGCTGTGTTTGGAATTATTTTCTGTTGTAGAAATAGAGCTAAAAAAGGCAATATGGTGTCTAAAACTCAAGTCTCTTAACTTGTTTACTGAACTGTTATATATTTGTATGTATATATTCATAATGATTTTTGGAGGAAAAGACGGCATTCTTTGTGTGATTCTGATTTAATATAGGAAATTATATAAATATGTGAATTTTCTGCCCCTATATCTTACATTTTTTGATCATTCAAAATGCATTTTATGAGACTGAATCACACAGTGTAAGAAACAAAAATTATGATATTATTGCAGACGATATATATAGCACACTCCTCACCACTGTCTTTTTGGCTAATTTGTGCTAAAACCTCTTGCTAAAATGTCAAAGCTTAATTTTAACCACCAATGCAACGATGCAATTATTAAGCTTACCTCTACATTCTTGCAAAGGGTTGATGTCTTGTCGAGATTTTATAAGCTGCTAGTTTGGTCTTCCTAGGCAAGTACAGCTTACACTGCATAATAGAGCATACATATGGCCAGGGGTTCACTTCATTTCCTTCGAGTTAGACTTCAGAATATGACGGGGTTTCGTTTTCAGCGGTGTCTGCACCACTAACGGCCGTTTTGTCCGTCTGCATCTTTCTTGTGATTTTAGCGCCAGTTTGCCCTCCTGCCCATTGTTTCCAGGGAGCGATTTTTTTTTTTTTTTTTTTTTTTTACTCAGTAATTAATGTGTTTTAAAATGTAGCGAAGAACAATACTTCAAACAAAATATACTTAAGTAAAAGTAAAATTACAGATTAAAAAAATTACTTTAAAAAGTATTAGTACACAAAAAAGCTACTCAATTACAGTAACGCGAGTAAATGTAATTCGTTACTTTCCACCTCTGAGAATCCTTAAGGTGTATATGACTGATTTATTTCAGATTAATCCAATCTGATTTATATAAAAAATTATCCTGGCTCTTCCTCGCATTAGAATTGGAGTAGGAGGGTGTTTTTAGTCCAAAAGTAGTCAAATAAAGCATGCGCAAATAAAAAGTGCCTCAAATGGCTCCGAGGGATGAATAAAGGCCTCCTGTATTAGGGTTGTGCCGATAGACAATAGTATCATTTTACTATTGATGTATTAGATTATAATAATAACTATAATTTTTTTTTATTAGGCGGCTTATTATAAGGCTATCAAACTGCCCAGCTATTTTACTTCAGCACCGCATTTCACACACACACACCGCACGCAGGAGGATAGTAATTGTTGTAGTTGATGAAGTTGTCCGCTTTGACTCGTAGAACTCGTTAAATCCATGAAATGAAAAAGACCAAGAATGAGGAGTTGTTGTCCAACACATTTAATTGCTGCTACACGACTTTCTTGTGTTACAAATAAAGTAAAGATAAAATAATAACAAGCCGGCAGAGTGAACTTATCATTCATAGTAGTTCTCACATAGTCCTTCTCTTAAAGACTGATCACTTATAACACTCACTATGTGGTGATGACGTAGAAGGACTATGTGAGAATCACCTTGGATAAATTCAGTCTGCCGCCTTGTTATTATTTTATTCACTCCACACTATAATGTGAAGCACGCAAAATACATAGTTTTGGCCACTATGAAGTCTCCATCCACAAACAGACGTACATCGTCTGCAGATATAAGGTATTTCTTTAGCTACAATAGGTTTTTAATAGTGCTGGGCGGTATACCGGTTCATACCGAAAACTGGTGTATATTTTTGGTGAGATTTTTTTATATACCGCCATACTCAGCGTACAGAACGAATGTTATGCTGCGCTGTTACACTCTTTCAGACGGACCCTTTACAATGTTGCACTTCTAAGCAGCGACTGCGAGGCGTGGTGAGGGTAAACTCAGCAGTGCTCTGGTGTTACGTTACGCCTGTTTCACACACAGTCCGTCTGCAGTTCGGTGTTGTTGTCCGTCAGTGCGTTCCAGGAGCGGTGCGTCTGCAGCAGTGCAGCGATTGTTAACGTACTGAATCTATTTTTGCTGTGCTGCGGGCGTTGAATTAAAGTGAAAGCGCATTGTTCGTGAGAAAAGTGAACATGGATTGACATGGAAATGCAGTCATTTCACAATAAATGTATACTAATTAAAGCGGTTTCACACAAAACTATGAATTAACACATGTGGAATTATATACATAACAAAAATGTGTGAAACAACTGAAAATGTCATTTTTTGACACATTTTGATTACTGCTTTGCACACTCTTGGCATTCTCTTGATGAGCTTCAAGATGTAGTCACCTGAAATGGTCTTCGAACAGTCTTGAAGGAGTTCCCCGTAGGGATGGGTACCAAACAAGTCTCTTCTGCTTGTTGCCTTTCTTTAGCAGTGGTTTCCTAGCAGATATTCTACCATGAAGGCCTGATTCACACAGTCTCCTCTAGGGATGGGTACTGAAACCCGGTATTAAACTGGCCCCGGGGCTAAATTTTTCAAAGACCGTAGTATCAGTAAGATCTGATGCTATCTGTTCTCAGGGTATCTGCACATTTTTGATCAACAAATTTAATGACTTTTAAGACCTTTTTAAGACCTTCAAGAATTAAAATTAAGACCATTACCACGGCAAAAAAATATATATATATAAAAGGACACTCGACAAAGCTGTTCAGTTTAACAAAGCACATTTGTATTTGAGCAACAGTGCAAATAATCAGTGCAACTGCCTTCTCAATACTACAACAATACTGCTGTAAATAACGTACAAACAGTGTGTAAACAAATCAAATTGAAAATGACAAGTTAAACACAGTCCAAAAAATCGATGGAGTAAAAAAAAGGAATTAGTGTCCAAACAACAGCAAAGAACCCCAATATTCTTGCACAATTTTTACTGTTGATCCGTTACGCATCTCAGTTCAGTAGAACGAAGCTGCCTTGATTCACACTTTACAGAAGTTCCCTTTTTATGTACGGAACAAGTCCAAATCGAGCAAGATAAGAGGTTTTATCCTTGCCACAACTAAATGTTTTTGCACATTCCGAGTCAGGGAACATTGCCCTGAAGACGGTGCTCACGTCTTCATTGGATGTATAGGAGTGATGTCGGCTAATCGTGTGCAAAACCCACAGCATTTCGGCCTTCAGTGTAGTGGTTGGAGAGAATGTACCGAAGGCATTACTTGTACTGGGATCCAAAGACACCAACGCGGGTGTTAACGTAAGCCTTTGAAGTAGATACCGATGCTGCAAACAACTGAATGGGGACAGTTGTTGCCTGACTGTCGGCATAGCGCTTGTGCTTCTCCCCTTTCATATGTGCATCAAGAGCTCTGCAGCCCATTGTTCCCAATTGTATCGTCTTTTTGCAAAGTCTGCACCGCACTTCGTATTCCGACATTTTTTGTAACCAGCCGCGATATTTCTCATCATCGAGCCAGTTATCATTAAACCTACACTTCCCCATCTTGGCTTGCGTCTGTCACGCTCATATCTGAAACACTTCTTCGTCTGTTTCTATGACAGGCCTACGGGGAAAACACTGCCCCCTAAATGAAGTATGATGCCTGTGCTATAGGCACATGCTACTTACTTTTTGCTGTCTTTAGACAGGGACGTGCGCTGGTGAAATTACGTTAGCATGGAAAATAGTTTTTTCCGATATCTTTCTTTCATTCTGCCCAGATGAAATTTAATGCTGCCCAGATTAAATTTAATGCCACTTTTCGAAAATTTGCGAAATTTAATACATTTTAAGACCTTAAAAAACGTATATTTTATTTAAGACGTTTTAATACTTTTTAAGGATCCGCGGAGACCCTGGTTCTGCTTTCGGTACTGTAGGGGAAAAAAAATTATGTACAGTGTATTTTTGCTTAATGTTGTCGTGCACATTTTATCTCACCAAACATTTCTAATGTTCCATCATATTAAGACGTTTGTCTGTGAGATCTGCGAGATCTCTCATGCGCGCCACGGAGGCTGTCTGTCAGTCACACACAAACCACAAATGAGTGCAGCGCACGCACAGACATAACAGCATGAAAACTCCCCCTTAATAATAAAGAGTGACGATGGTGAAGAGATTTGCTTAATAATGTTATCGTGCACATTTTATCTTACAAAATATTTCTAATTTGCGATATTATTAAGACGTTTGTCTGTGATATCTGCGAGATCTCTCATACACGCCGCGGAGGCTGTCTGTCAGTAACACAAACACAACAAGAACGAGAGCGGCACACGCACAAGGGGCCGTTCACATATCACGTCTTTTGCACGCTCAAGTTCTTCATTTCAAATGTAGACCGCGGTATGCGCACTCATAATGGAAGCGACGCAGTCTCGACGCGCACGCGGTGAACGGCCCCTTACAGAACGAAAACTCCCGCTTAATACGAAGAGTGACGATGCCGGAGAGAGCGAAGCGTTCCAAAGTGTGGTTAAAGGAACACTCCGACTTTTGGGGACTTTAGCTTATTCACAGTATCCCCCAGAGTTAGATAAGTCCATACATACCTTTTTCATTTCTGTGCGTTCTGTAAGTGTTACTTGATGCACCCACCGCTAGCCTAGCTTAGCACAAAGACTGGATGTAAATGGATAATGGTAGCAATAGTAATCCCAATAAGTGACAAAATAATGCAAACACTTTCCTATTTACATGTTGTGATCTGTATAGGCACAGCGTGTACAAATAACAAGGCTATATGAGACAGAGACCATTTTTAATCGTATGGGAACTGTCCATATTAAAATGTAAGTTTCATTTTCATGACTGGATTTTGAGATTCCGTCCAGGTTTTCTGCTTCGCGGAAATCATAGCGCTGAACCAGATTTGAACGGGACCTCTGTAATACCGGTACTTAAAGAAACCTGGTACCGTCACATTAAAATTTTTTTTAGTACCGACTTGGTACCGAAGTACCGGGTCTTTTGACAACACTAGTTGTTTTGGTTATAGACAAAAAATCTTCTGCCCCCACGTAAGATTTTTATCGTTCTAGTGGTTCATTTGTTATATTCAACTAATCATAGGTTTATATTAAATTTACATAATCAAGTCTTAATATATTCCGTGTTCAAGCACATGCATTAAGTTTGCCACAAAGCACATGCAGAAGTAGCTTAATAATTGTGAAAAATGAAACATTTTAATTATTTATTAATAAACAAATGTTTTCTTGTCTGCTGCAAGATGAAATTCACAGTGCCGGCTCTCTCCAACGAGAGAAATGCAACATTCACAGATAGTTGATTGTTGAATATTAATGCGCCCCGTCATTAATGTGCATTAATAATTTTTGCACAAAGACTTGAATATGAATATTAATTCACATTTTGCATATGCATTGTAAATTATTTTTTTACATGGAATTATCCAAAATAAAACCAAACAAGATTTGTAATGAAGATAAAACAAATAAGAATAAATACTGCACATCTACCATCACACGTGTAGTGCAAATCTTGCACATATGTTACACACCTGCATTTAAAAAAAAAAAAATTATATGAAAACAAGTACGGCTGGGCTCAACCCTCCCCGCGAGTCTGACAGAGACACGCTGCCAAGCAGAGGATGAGCGGAGCAGTGTGACTCTGACTGGAGCGAGGAGAGGATATTAAGAGTCTGAGCGTCATGGTTTTTTACTCGCTCCAAGAGCCTCCATCACGAGTACAATTTATGCCAACAGCCCGTAATATAAACGCATATTAAGCAAGAATTCATGTTAAACATATGTAGCTATAGCTTGATCAGACGGTTACAATGACTGCAATAGTCGAGTGGGATGTTACAGGCTATAAGAGTTTGTCTGTTTCTTTTACTGATTATTTTCGGGTTAAAGCATGATTTAAACAGATACAGCACATTCACACTCAAGACTGTGTGTCTCTGTGAACGCAAAAAAAGATGAAAACACAGCTCTGTCTCTCATTGTCAGAAGTGCTAATGGGAGTTCCGGTTTGTTTCGGCGAACTGTGCCGACCATGGTAATTTTCCTTTTCAGGAGCTCCTGGCCAAGGGCATTGGAAGTGAAGAAATTGTCACACATAACTGTGCGTTCCTGGAGTCCAGTTGTCAAATCAAGGACCACACGCATGCCCTGATTTCTCTCAGGTGGTCCATCACGAGGTGTCACAATTTAATTTCATATTTTGCTGGCTTACTAGGCATGTACTGTTTGAAAACGGATCGGCCTCGGAAGGCCACCAAACACTCCAGGGTTGAGCATCGTGGGAAGACGCTCAACCCATGAGTCCCACAGCTCCCGAACTGGTGCCAGCTTGTCATTTTCTCGTTGGGCAGGTCTTGTGGCCCTGTCATGACCGCACCAAAAATTGCATGCCCAGTTTGAGCCTCCCACAAACTTGCCAGGGTCTCGTTGTTGGAGTGATAAACTCCTGCAAGAATGAGCAGACCAATATAGGCCTCCATATCGGTCCAGTCCACATCCCTCCAGTCACCACCATATACAAGCCTTCCTTCTACATTCGTCATCTCCACCAAGACGCTTTGGATGCTTGGAGGAAAAAATAATAAAAAAGTGGACTTTGTCCTCTACACGAGAACATGCATACCTAGTTGGTCCAGGTGTCAACTTGTGCAGGTGGAATGGTAGACCAGGTTATTTGCCCATTTTTAGAAATCAGGGTGTGGTCTCCATCTGCCTCCTCACAGTCATCCTCTGATTCCTGGTTATCCTCCTCCTCCTCAGGAGAATTGCAGTCCTCTGGCTCAGAGTCCTCAGGTTCAGGGTCTTCTGGGTTTTCTTAATTTTCGCTGGAATCCAGCAGAAAGTCCAGGGTCTCAACAAGTGTGTACCTCTTTGCCATGCTGCCAGCACAGATTGATCCATGTGCAGGACACCAAAGGCACTCTTTTATACCTTTCACTGGTAACTATTTCTTTGTTTTCAAAACACAGATGCAGCTCTTAGATCTCAACATAAACTTTCTCAAAGTTGAAAAGGTCAGTTGTCTTTAATCTCTGTTTGATCTCTCTCATGCTCTCTCTAAACGTGTGTGCATGGATTAGGCCACACACACACACACACACACACACACACACACACACACACACACACACGTGTTCTGCATGTATGGCTGATTACCTTTGCCTAATTTGAAAATCGTCTCTATGGCAATCATACTCTGTGGCTGTGTGAGTGTGTGTGTGAGAGAGAGAGATAGAGAAAGAGTGAGAGAGGGAGAGAGAGCATGTGTGTTTATCTCTGTGTGAGTGTAAGTGTTTGTGTGTGTGTGTGCGCACTCGCGCATTAGGTGTCATTCATTTATATCTTTTTTTTCTGCATTTGTGGCTGATTTTATTTGTCAAATCTTATTTGCGAAATTCCATACAAATGCTCACTGTGGCAGTTAGGTGTGTAACGGTACACAAAAATCACGGTTTGGTACGTACTTCGGTTTTAAAGTCACGGTTTGGTTCATTTTTGGTACAGTAAGGGAAAGAAATGCAAACATTAAACTGCAGGTTGTTTATTACTATAAACTAGGGCCGGGACTTTAACGCGTTAATTGAGATTAATTAATTACACAAAAAATAACGCGTTAACTAAGATTAATTAATTACAGAAAAAAAATTCCCGCATTTTTAATAACGTATTTTTGCACCGCGGAACGTTTCTTACTGGATGCGTTTCGACGGACCGATTATACTGAAGCACCAACTAGCGTTCGCATATCACTGCAGCACATCGACGGGCCTCAAGCTCAAGTATCATCTCAACGCAAAACATATAGCAGCTAGCGTGGACGTGAACTATGTATTATTTTGTTGGTGCAACTGGCAGTTTATGTTGAACTCTTTATTGTTTTGCCCAAGGTTATTGAGAGTTGGACTTAGTATGTTATGGCCTCTGAAGCAACAGAGAGATGTTTTCTAATAGTCAGTGTTTCCAATGTTCTGAATGTAATTGACAGTCTTGTGTTTTACTTAAAAAACACTTTACAGAAGGTTCCAGCACCTATAAGCTTCCTGAATTTCTGAAATGTACTGTTTCTAAATTGTTTCTAAATATGCTATTGCTACACTTAATGGCAAAAATTGCACTGGTCTGCTAGACTTGGTTGAACAAAAATAAACAATATTTTGTTGCTTAAGCTTATGTATTCAGTCATTATTCAATGGTATACTATAAATCCATGTGAAAAAAATTACTTCTCACTGTTCTCAGGTCAAATATTTATATGCGATTAAAATGCGATTAATTTCGATTAATTAATTACAAAGCCTCTAATTAATTAGATTAATTTTTTTAATCGAGTCCCGGCCCTACTATAAACCTTTTTAAACAATTTGTTTACATTTAAAAAAAAACAACTTTTTAATAAAATATATAAAATAAAAAAAGTAAAGCCGCCACACAGAACTCAATCTGCTTCTGACGGGATGTTGTCTGCGCGAGGTCCAAGTGGAACACTTAACATCTAAAATGGCCAAAACACGGAGTCTCAAAATGCCTGCACTGGTCTATATTCACATAAATACGGTCCACATGCACTAGGGGTGTAAGAAAATCATCCCGGTGTTGTTCCTTTGCAAATGCCCTCCCCCTCCCAACACCTGTTTAAACACATCTAAGTAAAGGTTAGTACTTTGGGAGTGGGGCTCACCATCTCTGGCACTGTCTGAGGCTAGAAAGGCGGAGCACCGCCAAGGCCCTCGGGTCGATTTCCGGTTTTGCCGGTTCCCAGCAGGCTGAGTGGCGGTGGCTAGCAGCTGGTCGAATCCCGGCCAGTCTCTCCCGAGCAGCACAGGCACAGAGAGATCCCTCACGACTCCCACTTCGATGAGACAAGTGCCTGGGGCAGCCAAGATGGGGACCTGTCGTGAGTCTACATGTATGCAGGTGATGGGCAAGAGAGGCCAGGAATCCAGCAGGGGTTGAGAAAGTGTTATCCATTAACTTTCATCCGCGGTGCCCCAGTCGGTGGCTCGTGATGGATGCCAACTCGATGGCCTCCACAAGATCGTCGACGGTGTGTGGGTTCCGCATGCCTGCCGCCAACCGAAGTGGATGAGGAAGGGCTCGTAGCAGGTGATCTATTATTACTCGCTCCGCCACCTGGGCAGCAATGGGAGCCCCGGTGAGAAGCCAATTATGTGCTAGGAGGTTGAGTTCGGCTTCTTGGGCACGGGCTGGCAGCTGGGCCTTATCTTATATATGGAACAACTGAGCCGCGCAAATAGGCGAAAGCCCCACCCAAGCCAAGATCTCTTTCCCAAGCTCATCATAGGTATAGCTCAAAACTGGTGACATTAAAAAAAGGCATGTTGTGCTTCTGTCAAGAGTGGTGCTAGGACACGTGCCAAATCCTCCTGCGACCAGTCTTCCCGGGTCGTGATGGCCTCGAACATTTGCAAGTAATTTTCTGCATTGTAGTCTATGGTCATCTTCGGCAACAGCTGCATTGCCTGAACGTGGGGATCTCGCTCCAATTCTCCCTGGCGGGCGGCCATATGCTCCATTAGTGCTGGGCGGTAAACCGGTTCATACCGAAAATCGCTGTATATTTTCTTTACTATATTCATTTTGAATATACCGCCATGCCTGTGTATTTAATTACTCAGCGTTTGGAACGAATGTTATGCAGCACTGCGGCCTCGCGACACTGATTCAAACGGACCCTTTACAATGTTGCACTTCTAAGGAGCGACTGCGAGACATGGTGATGAGGGTACACGCACATACTATGTCTAATGTGCGTATTAACAAATTTCAGCTACACAAGGTTGCGGTCCGTCAGTGCGTTTAATTAAGGAGCGGTGCGTCTGCAACAATGC
Organism: Carassius auratus; assembly: GCF_003368295.1. NCBI lineage: Eukaryota > Metazoa > Chordata > Actinopteri > Cypriniformes > Cyprinidae > Carassius > Carassius auratus. The sequence goes on along the minus strand of NW_020528990.1, from coordinate 336,796 downwards.
AGCGATTGTTAACGTACTGAGTCTATTTTTGCTGTGCTGCAGTGAAAGCGCATTGTTCGCAGGAAAAAATTAACATGGATTGACATGGAAACACAGTCACAGGTTTTTGGCTAGGTTTAAAACAAGAAAAAGATCACTTTTAAATAAACAAGGAAAACAATATATATATATATTCACTTTAATGGAAGCAGAAATACAAAGTTCATCAAGACCCGTGGGATTGCTTGGGATAAAGATTTAAATGCAAAATGCACGAGACTGTTTCTGTCTGTGGTGTTTTAATTTTAAATATATAAAAGTAAGCTAATTATTGTGTTTAAATGTTTTATCGCTTGCTTGTGCAGCTTATTATACAAACATAGAAGTAAAATGCATGAATAATGCGTTGTTTATATTTGTTGAGTTTAAACTGTCTATATGAAAGATAGTTACTGTTCTGTGATAAAAGACTTACAATGCTGAAAATATATATAATTTTTTTTAAAAACGATATGAAATCAAAACAATGAACAAATGTTGTGTTTGTGGACTAAACCGACGTGGATCAGTAGCGGACTGCAAACACGTCCTGTGTGAAAGCACAATGAGTCTGTGCTGCGGAATTTGTGTGAAACCGGCGTTACAGCCAAAAAGAGGAGCCTGGTCTGTTGTTTGGAGGTTTTTTGGTTTCCAAAAATCCAACGTCGACCAAACATCCATTTTATGCAAGTGCTGTCGGGCTAAAATTTGACTTAAAAGTCAAGTCACCTTTATTTACATAGCGCTTTAAACAAAATACATTGCGTTAAAGCAACTGAACAACATTCATTAGGAAAACAGTGTCTCAATGAAAAATGATAGTTAAAGGCAGTTCATCATTGAATTCAGTGATGTCATCTCTGTTCAGTTAAATAGTGTCTATGCATTAATTTGCAATCAAGTCAACAATATCGCTGTAGATGAAGTGTCCCCAACTAAGCAAGCCAGAACCGACACCGGAAAGGAACCGAAACTCCATCGGTAACTGAATGGAGAAAAAAACTTTGGGTGAAACCAGGCTCAGTTGGGGGGCCAGTTCTCCTCTGACCAGACGAAACCAGCAGTTCATTTCCAGGCTGCAGCAAAGTCAGACTGTGCAGAAGAATCATCTGTTTCCTGTGGTCTTGTCCTGGTGGTCGTCTGGACAAGGTCTTCACAGGGGAGCTGTAGAGGTCCTATCTAGATGCTGATCCACCATCTGGTCTGGATACATACTGTATCCGGGTGACTGCAGTGACCCTCTGATCTGGATAAAGACTGGATCAGGTGGCTACGGTGACCTCATAATAAGAGAGAAACAGACAAATATTAGCGTAGATACCATTCTTCTAATGATGTAGCAAGTACATAGGGTGTTATGGGAAGTGTTCCCAGTTCCGTTCACCTAATTAATGCAGCCTAAAAATCCTTTAACGGATTTGGATATTAAAAGCATATTAGTATGTTATGTGTAAACCAGGTTAAAGAGATGGGTCTTTTAATCTAGATTTAAACTGCAAGAGTGTGTCTTATTTTTTAAACCATTAATCTAGCGATTATTTTTTTAGATGCATCGATTAATTCAACGATTAATTTTTCCAGACCGATTCGATTTCGATTATCTCCCCATTAATTGACTACTAACAATTTATACATGTTGATGTACATATCTGACTAAGAATGCATTACTTTGCACTTGTATAGAGATAGCATTCAATAAAATCTTGAAGCCTTGAAAACACATAGCTTACTGAAACAAGCTTACTGAACACATAGGGCCTAGCTTACTGAAAAAAGGTTTTTCTTTCAGATGAAAATAACAACAACTTGATGTCTAGCATTCAATAAAAAAGGTCACCCAAAATACTTGTTTAGAGCAATTGAAAGAATACAGTAACCAATGTAAACTTGAGGGCTTTAAGCTAATACATATATTAAGCTAATACAAAAAAAAAATAATTTACAGTGGGAGCCAGCAGCCTATCATGGAGAAAAAAAATCTCTGAATGCTCCACGTGAAACTTTAACGTTTCGCCCTTTTTCTGTCGTGTTTAATGATTTTGGTTAATATGCACGAGAGAGAGAGAGACAGCGCTCGTGTAGTTTGAAGACTGAGTGCGCGAGTGCGCGTGAAACTTTGGTGTTTCGTCCTTTTTCTGTCGTGTTTAATGATTTTGTTGTTTTATTGTACATCACTCACCGATCAAATAAGGCTTTGACAGCCGCCAAAAAAAAAGATCAATGCAGAAAAAACCCTGGATTGGTTACATAACGTTGGTCAGAATCTTGATCCGGCCATCGCATATATTCAGCCCACATAAGGTAAACGTTTTGCAAACGTTTTTTAGAGAAATAAAAACAGGTCGACGAATCGATGCACATATTAATATAAATCTACCAGTCGTGGAGAGAGCTTTGGAATTCTGGCCATCAGTGACCATGTACATGGATGCAATCAGGAAAAAGAAGCTACCGATTCCGTTCCTTGCCAAAGACTTGGCTGAGATGATGAAGGTAATTCTATTACTGCACTCTACTCTGATAATGCTAATAATTAATCTGATCATTTTAATTGTAATCTTATGGAAGTTTGCATAGCTTAGCGGACAATGATATTAAGCAAACAAAAAGAACAATACTTGTTATAATAGTATACTACAATAGTCTTTTTATGTTGAATGTCAATTAATTAAATTGAAATAAATTAAATGAAATATTTGAGTAACATTCTTTGTGTGTCTTTTGGCAGAGTATGCTGAAGCGTTTTGTCAAGAAAGAGGGATTCAAGGATATGAGTTCACTGCAGCTGGTCAGGCTAGATGTCAGTGACAAACAGAGCAGGAAGTAAACATGGGATTGGGTGCAGAATCACTCCTTAAGGTATTCTTTCACCTATAAAACTTTAATTTTGATGGATTCAGCTGAGAGCTTGATTTTATAATAGGTAATAATAGGTTAAAATAGGCTGTTTACATCCTCCCACCAGGAACTACAGAAAAAGATAGGTGAACTCACAGCCCTGGAGTTTAGGAAAGACTGTGTCAAAGTGATGTGTACCATCACCCAGAAAGTACAGGAAAAGTGCCCATTAAAGTATCCTGTAGTGAGGCAGGTGGCCTGTTTGGACCCCAGCATAATGATGTCTGACCCTGACTGGTGCAAGAGCAATATGACAAAACTGGTGCAGAGGTTTTTACAAGCCCAACAGTTGTCAGGAGGTGTCTCTGCTGGTAGGAAAGAATAGTTTAGTTCTATCAGAGTGTATTAAATCAAGTTATGAGATATGCTTTTAAGTGTAAAAAATGACTTGTGTAAATATTATGTATTAATTTATATGCATACATTTTTATAATTAAATTAATATTATTTTGTTTTTTTTTCTGCAGGTGATGTTATAATCCAGCAATTCAATAAAATTTTATCTGTTGAAAATGAGAGCTTATTCTCATACAAACCAACAGAAACGAGGCTAGACATATTCCTGCATGGAGTTCTTGGGCAGCGCGATGAGTTATGGAGCTTTTGCAAGAAACTGCTTCTCCTGTCCCATGGGCAGGCAACAGTGGAGAGAGGATTCTCCATTAATAAAGAAGTGGAGACCTGCAATATGCAGGAGGAGACAATGGTCAGTCATCGACTAATATGTGATTGTCAGCATCTGTGGGGGGCTCCTCAATGTCCCTATCTCAAAGGAGTTACTGGCCTCTGCTGCATCTGCTAGTTCAAGATACAGAATGCACCTTGATCAGCAGAAAAAAAATCCAAATCACTGATGTCCAGGCACAGAAGCCCAAAGCTTTGGAAGACAACATCGAGGACCTGAAAAAAAAGAAGAGAATACTGGTCCAGGTATCTTCGAGCCTGCAGAAGGATGCTGACCAGCTTGCAGAAGAAGCTGAGGGAAAAGCTGGCACCTTGATGGCACAGCTCATTACAAAATCCAACACACTGAGGAAGCGATATAAAGAAAAAACAAATGAATTACAACAAATTGAGACAGAGTTGGATACAAAGGGCAAAGAACTGAGATCTATACAGTAAAAACCCAATGTTCCGATTATTGGCATGCAGTGTACATGCCTCATGTTACTGCTGTGCAGTTTGTCTGTCGATGATCTGCCTAATGTTTAGTCAGTCTTTGCACTATGTTTTGCAATTTATTGTTCTTTCACGCCTTCAATATGTCAATAAACAATGTGTGTTAAGGATCTTAATTGGTAGTATTGTTTGCTGTTTGAAAATTGGTTGATATGAAATTGGTCTTAAATTTAATTCTGCATGGTATTAAAAAGGTCTTAAAAAGTCTTAAATCTAACTTTCAGAAACCTGCAGATACCCTGTACAGTATACATTATTATATACATCATCTGCTGGTGTTGGTCCATTGTTTTTTTTGAAAACCAAAGTCACTGCACCTGTTTACCAGGAAATTATGGAGCACTTCATGCTTCCTTCTGTTGACCAGCTTTTTGAAGATCCTGATTTCATTTCCAGCAGGATTGCCACCTGCCCACACTGCCAAAAGTTGGTTAAATGAACATGGTATTGGTGTGCTTGACTGGCAAGGAAACTCACCAGACCTGAATCCCAGAGAGAATCTGTGAGGTATAGTCAAGAGGAAAATAAGAAACGAGAACAAATAATGAGCTGAAGGCCACTGTGAAACAATCCTGGGCTTCCAGACCACCTCAGCAGTGCCACGAACTGATCTTCTCCATGCCACGCCGAATTGAGGGATTAACTAAAGCAAAAGGAGTTCCTACCGAGTATTGAGTACATGTACAGTAAATGATCATACTTTCCCAGAAGGACAAAAATTCACTAAAAATGTAAAAAAAAAAAAAAAAAAATATTCAAATTTGTTGAGATGAATAAATGTTGAATTGGTGGGTTTTGGTTCAATTTGAGCCAAAATCATCACAATTAAAAGATTGAGTTTTATATATATATATATGTATATGTTCATTTAATGAAAACCAGTAAGTTTAGAGTTTTTTTATTTAAATGAAAATGAAAATATATCGAGGTATATATCCAACATCATAAAAATTTTGACAAAATCAAGATACCGCTATATATGGTTTGGTTCATTTTCAGTACAGTAAGGGAAAGAAATGCAAACAAACTGCAGGTTGTTTATTACTCTAAACATTTTTTTAACAATTAGTTTAAACTTTTTTAAACACTTTTTAATAAGATATATATCAAATAAAAAAAGAATAAGAAATAAAATACTCTGTCTCAAACCAATATCACATAATAAAATATAATGAAAATTATAAACAAATAACTATGAATACAGTGCAGCATTACCAATCCCAGCTTGTATAGGCCTGCTCATATTTAAAATATACGGTATATATAATTTTTCCAAAGTGTAATGTGCCGCATCAACAGTTTCAGTTTTTAAACCTGCTCAGATTTCGTTATTGTGTTGGCCCGATCGGAATTAAGAGCAAAGGTCTGTTTAAATGCCGACGGGAGCTGCATTTGAATTATGGTCATCTTTTTCCTAGTTGTAGTGATGTTCATTGTTCAGAATAAGAAAATGGCTTTTTTGTGTACACAGGAAAAGTCTTAGATCGTTGAGTTCAGCTCATGAAAAATGGGGGCAAAAACTTAGGTGTTGTGTTTATAATTTTGTTCTATATATATATATATATATATATATATATGCATATAAATGTTTGTATATGTATAATATATATAATATAAATATATACATTTTAGTAGGTTTATGATGGTGGTAAAGTGATAAAAATCTGCCACCATCACAGCCCTAGTAAAATGTATTTCTTGTTTTATACAGCTTAAAACTGACCGAAAAGAACAATGATGCTGAAAAAAGTTAACTAGGTCTCTATTAAGTTAGTAAAACACATTACAGTAACATTACAGTAGACAAAGCAAGAAAAGTAAATTGTGTAATTTACAAATGTTCTCTCAGCTTTCAACAATGTACCAAAAATAAATAATTGTTACTTTTATTTCAGAGTTCATTGAAGAAAAAGAGGAAAATGAAGAATCAAATGAAGTTGAGGAGAAAAATCGTGTCAAAACTGGTGGAAAACCTTTGATTTGCTCTCAAACTAAACTGAAAGATTTAAAGAAAAAAAGAGTTAAGAAATCTTTCACCTGCAATCAGTGTGGAAAGAGTTTCACATGTAAATCAAATCTTAATCGTCACATGAGAGTTCATACCTTAGAGAAACCATTCACTTGCAATCAATGCGGGAAGAGTTTCACACAATCATCAAACTTTAAGTACCACATGAACATCCACACTGGAGAGAAGCAGCACGCATGTGATCAATGCGGTAAAAAATTTTTATGGGCTTCACTTCTGAAGAAACACTTGAACGTTCATGCAAAGGAGAAGCCACATTCATGTCATTTGTGTGGTAAGAGTTTTTTGCATCTACAAAGTTTGAAAGAACATCAGAAAATACATACTGGTGTGAGAGAGTACATGTGCTTTGGGTGTGTAAAGACTTTTAGTTCAGCAAGCAGATTAAAACGGCATGAGAGGATTCACACTGGAGAGAAACCTTACAAGTGTTCACACTGTGACAAGAGATTTAGTCAGTCAACAAGTCTGAAAACACATGAGAGGATCCACACTGGAGAGAAACCTTACAAGTGTTCACATTGTGACAAGAGATTTAGTCAGTCAACAAGTCTGAAAACACACGAGAGGATCCACACTGGAGAGAAACCTTACATGTGTTCACACTGTGACTACAGATTCAGAGATTCATCAAGTCTGAAAACACACGAGAGGATCCACACTGGAGAGAAACCTTACAAGTGTTCACACTGTGACAAGAGATTCAGTCTGTTATCAAATCTGAAAACACACGAGAAGATCCACACTGGATAGAAAGCACATAAAAAGCACAAAAACCAATCACAGTAAGGCCCCTTACACGCGGAAACACATTTAGCTGTATATGTAAATATTTTGTATGGTATTTGTTTTTCGTCCAGACTGATCCAGCATTCAGGGCAGTCCATTATTTTTAAAACCAGGTCCCAGTGGATAAATCTGAAAATGACACCTTTGGGGTTTTGTGTACTGCCAATCCATATATTTTGTAAAACACTGATATCTTCACCCCACGTCTTGACCATAGTCAGACACCGCTACGTCATGTAACACCAACAACAATGGAGGACTACATGTTTGTGCTCATGCTGCAGAAGCTACTGAGCCTGTGAGCTTGACTAAACTTACTAGTGGAGCAGCACGATATTGGAAAACAACTCACATTGTGATAATTTTTCTCAGCGATGTATATTGCGATATGGAAAAAAAAAATCACCAGATGAGTTGAACAGTACGGAGCCCTTCTGGAACCACTTTGTCAAAAAAAAAAAAAAAAACTAACTCGTGGCCTCAAGATAAGTTAACTCGTGGCCTCAAGATACTAACTTGTGGCCTCAAGATAAGCTAACTTGTGGCCTCAAGATAAGCTAACTCGTGGCCTCAAGATAAGCTAACTCGTGGCCCCAAGATAAGCTAACTCGTGGCCTCAAGATAAGTTAAGTCGTGGCCTCAAGATACTAACTCGTGGCCTCAAGATAAGCTAACTCGTGGCCTCAAGATAAGTTAAGTTGTGGCCTCAAGATACTAACTCGTGGCCTCAAGATAAGCTAACTCATGGCCTCAAGATAAGCTAACTCGTGGCCTCAAGATAAGCTAACTCGTGGCCTCAAGATAAGCTAACTCGTGGCCTCAAGATAAGCTAACTCGTGGCCTCAAGATAAGTTAAGTCGTGGCCTCAAGATACTAACTCGTGGCCTCAAGATAAGCTAACTCATGGCCTCAAGATAAGCTAACTCGTGGCCTCAAGATAAGCTAACTCGTGGCCTCAAGATAAGTTAAGTCGTGGCCTCAAGATACTAACTCGTGGCCTCAAGATAAGCTAACTCGTGGCCTCAAGATAAGCTAACTCGTGGCCTCAAGATAAGTTAAGTCGTGGCCTCAAGATACTAACTCGTGGCCTCAAGATAAGCTAACTCGTGGCCTCAAGATAAGCTAACTCGTGGCCTCAAGATAAGCTAACTCGTAGTGAAGTGTCTGACACATGGACCCTTTGTTATTAAACTGGACCCTGTACTGTAGTGCAATGTAATACTTCACATTCTGTGCAATATTATCTGTTTTAATATTCAGTGTAATAGAATTTGCTGCAGTTCTGTTTCTATTTATTTACTAGTACTGTTCATCACAATCAATTCAATTCTGTTAATACAGTAATATATATCTTGTAGGCTGCATTTCCATAGTCCTTTATAATTCTTCTTCATATTTTATAGCATATTTTTATACTTTTTACATGTATATAGGCTACTAGTTTATTTACCAACTTCTATTATTATTTATTTTCCTTTAAATGTCTTGATGTGCACATCAACTGTGACACAAGAATTGTCCCCCGGGTTATCAATATCAATAAAGATCAAAGTATTTCTGATTCTGATTTTAAGATAGCCTGTAGTAGTGTGCAGACTGGTTCATTAATTATTGAAGTGTTTCACATTTTGGAAAAGCATGTCTGTGTAGCCTACGATAAAACGTCAGGAGAGGGCGTTCTAGGCTTAGGTCATGGTACCTCCGTCTGGCTGTATGTATTTATGTGTATTTCCCAGTTGACGGCAAGGAGTTGCGGGATGAGAATGCGTTAGATGTTCATATGAATAATAAGCATAACAAGTTAAGCAGGCTAATTCAACATTAATGGCTATCAAGTTCGATAAAATCTTTAACATTAGTAACAGAGACTAAGATAGCAGTGACTTGATAGCCATTAACATTGAATTAGCCTGCTTTACTTGTTATTCTAATCGTTAATGCTTCCAGCTGAACACCTATAACAGATCGCTAACACATGTGACCAACTGGGCGGCAACGTCATCCGAATGCAAAGAATTATGGGTATGTTTGGCCAGTTAACATCGTCTGGCATAGCAGGCTAGTGTTCTGGCATTAAAATAATGAAAAATTAGCGTGAAAACTGAATATAATCCTACAAAATGCAGCGGGCTAAAGAAAACATTGTCGGAGCATACCGCCTAAAACTAAATCCTAATGCAAAGATGAGATATGACGAGATAATAAAGAGAATCAAAGGACTCGATCCTTAGGAGCAGAGCGTCTGGTCAAGGTAACACCCTCCAGCCCAAAAGAAGGGCATGTGAAAAGGCTGTGTTGTGGTGCTTTTGCAGACAGCCTGAAGAGCTTGATGACATGTTTGCTTGCGATAATCAGAACTGTCCTATACAGTGATTCCGTTTAGACTGCATGGGACTCAGCAGCGCACCAGCCAGAGAAGAGTCATGTGTCTGTGACTTATCATCCACAACCTACCTCATACATTTTCAGTTTCTCATCATTTTTTTCGACTCTTTATAAATGTAAATGTATTCATCTAATTGTATTTACATGTTTATGTATTCATCTAAATGTATTTACATGTTAAATATGTAAAGAAACTGAAATTAAGTTGGTTGTTACTACTATTTAAGTTATGTAATTGTGTTTGCAACCAAAAAACACTGATTTTGCACAATTCTTCCTTAATAAAGATAAAGGAGGCAGAATTACATTCAATCTTTGTGTATTTTATTTACAGACATGGCTAAAAAAGTATTACATGTGAGAAGAGACATTACAAAATCTTTTTTTAGAAAGCAAAAAAAAAATTTTTTTTACATATTAGATGTGAGCATGGTGTATAATTCCAGCATGACACCTTCACAACAATACTTGGACACATTGGTCAAAGCACAGCACACAACCACAATTATTATCCAGCAAAGTCTTCAGCTCAGTCTCATGAGTGGTGTGGACAGTGTCCGGCGATGGAGGTGGATTCTCAGGATCTTCCATCTCAGGTGCAGGTGTAATGTCTGACAGTAACAATATAAAGAAATCGTGTCACATCACAACCTCTATTCCTAAGGAATCCAGATTATCTATACACAGGGGGCAACATACCCTACCGTTCAAAAGTTTGGGGTCAGTAAGATTTTTAAATGTTTTTAAAAGAAGCATCTTCTGCTCACCAAGGCTGCATTTATTTGATAAAAAAATTAATAATAATAACAGTAATATTGTGAAATATTATGACAATTTAAAATGAATTCTCTATTTTAATATATCTTAAACTAATTTATTCCTGTAATCAAAGCAGGATCACACTCCAACATTTCATAAGCAGTTTTGCCTGCAAACACAGTCACCAAATAAATTGCAATGTAGCCTAGATGTACAACATTTAAAACTGATTAACGTTACGCTTTAATACACTGGTAACTTAAGTTCATTTTCTAGCCATGTAATGCTAACAGTTAACAGTTAACATTTACAGAGAGTTATTTTAACTTACCTTTGTGAAAATGCTTTGAACACCATCATGTGTGGTGGAGTGTTATCGAAGGTAAGCTTGGCCTCCTTACTGCTGCTATTCACAAGCGTGTATGTCTGTGCAGACTGCAAGACGGGGGCGTAACTTGAAGTAGGAGGCGTAACTTGAAGTTGTCCAAATCGCACAGAACCACGCGAGACCTCAAAACGATAAATTGTTGGCAATATGGCGGCACAGAGTAGAATAATATCTCGGCTGCTGCACCCGGCTGCCATGTTTACATCACCACAAAGCCATCGCAAAGCTCCTCCCTCCCGTACGCAATGGGTTGTGGGCAATATTAGCACTTAGAGTGTGCATTGATCTGCACTTCGAATTCTAACCGGAAATAGTAGACCATCCGGCTATCTTTGGAATACTCTTTTCAACATACTACGATTTGGGACGTACTAATTCTAGTTTCGCATACTATTTAGGACGGATAGTATGCGAATTGGGACTCAGCCTATATATTTTTTCCGAAATAATTATTTCAATTGAAGTGTACAAGTCATTTTCATACAGTGGTATTGTTTTTGGAGTTAATAATTTATTAAAACTAAGGCGTAAGGTAAGCAACATATAAGCAAAAGGTCTAAAGACGCCATCCCCAGGTATCACAGGCTCAATCTGTCTGTGACCTACATAATATAGCATATTTGTGATTTAGCTGTAAACATGTTTTATAATGCATAACTAACAGTGAAGCTCCATTAAGTACATGACTCAATAGTAGATTTACATAAACTATATATACTTCTTGAAGACTATTACTAAAATGACTATTTATCCTCTGACTGGATAATGTTTGAAACATTTTAAGTCTTAAGTTGTATTTTATTTTAATAAATGTAATTTTAAACAACTATTACACCTCCTTTCTTATTCTTGATTTCTGTGCATTTGCTGCAGATCTTTTGTGGTGGAGCAGGACCTGCAAGGAAAGATGAAAAAGAGGGAAAACCTGAAAAGAATAATGTAATGACTTTTTGTATTGTGTATGTGTATTTTTGTAGGACATGAACATGTCTGTAGACTGGTGTGTGCACTGAGGATGGAGAAGACCACAGCATCATCCTGGAAATGATCGAGAGTCACAGATGAGACGCTCCATCACTCCAGCTCTTACCGTCTCACCAGGACCAGATGCTGCTGTGGTTGTCTTCATCCTCAGTGACCCCAGAGCCAGTGAGAGCATCTAGAGAAAGACCACAAGACACTGAGGATGTGATTTTGGTAATGTTTGTTCAGCTGGTTAATGTTTAAACAATGAAGGCCGACTTTCAGAAGCTTCAAAAGCATCATCAAAAAATGTGATGGAGCTTTTATCTGAAGTGATTGACAGTGCTCTTATTACAGGGGCCTACAATCCCCTGATCAACCTGGAGAAGAGAGCCTTGCTCAAGGACACACTGGTGTTCCTGTGGCTCAAGTGGTAGAGCATTGCGTTAGCAGTGCAAGGTTTTGGGTTCGAATACCAGGGAACACATGTTAGGTAAAAAACTGTTAGTCTGAATGCACTGTAAGTCACTTTGGATAAATGTATAATTTATTTATAAATTTGAACCACTTCAGTGGTTTAGCCCACTACAAAAGTAATAAATCAATGCATATACTTGTAAACTCTGTGTAAATGTTTTTCAGGTAGTCGTGCTCATGGGGTGCAGGCACATGAAAGTTCGGAGCAGACACAGCGGTCAGATTTTCCTGCACGTGTTCTTCTGCTCTCGCTTCAAGGTTGTGTGTTTCAGAGAGCCGTCATCATGGTCTTCCTCATCCTGTTGCTCAACGACATCCCTGTTGAGAAGAGTGAGATTGTGAAGTGCAGCGGCATAACTATATCAGCTGTGTTCAGATCGCAGGAGGATGTTGGGTTCACCATCTGTAAATACATGATTGTTAGAACAATAAGTTTGAATGAAGCTTTGTATCATGTGTTGTTGACTTGTGCATGTATACATTTATTGTGATGCTAACTTTTATACATTATTTTAATCATTTAGACATGTTTTTTTTGTTCTCAGTAAATAAAACATAAATATTTTATCCATTCATGTATTAATTGCTTGACTGAAAATGGATGTATTCACATTGACTGCATTTATTTAACTAGTATATATTCATGTATAGCTGTGAAAATACATTTGGCTTTTTTTACTAAAATGTCATTTTAAGAAAAAAAATATATAATTATTGGTTGGCATTTATTGTTATTATTGCATGGTAAGTGTTGGGGTGGGCAAAAGATGCAATTCATTATGGGGTAATGTTAATTTTCGAGTAGTAATACTTACATTTTTAGAGTGTCAAATCAACAGTCTTCTCCAAAGGTGAGATCTTCGAGCAGTTGATCGACGTACCCTTTGTGCAGATATTGCAGAGTCGCTGTGAGGTGTTTGTGCACCTGACCCACTTTTTTATTATTATTGCCAAATTATCACATAAAAGATCATGGTAAGAGGTTGTATCTGACAATAAACAATAATAATGCGATAAAACAGTAAATAAAAAAATTATGTGTTCATCATAGTATGAGATACTATAAAAGAAAAACGTTTTTCACGTAAAATTATTTAAAAAAAATATTCAAGAGATAACGATTTTGGGTTTTCTAATAAAAAACAAATGCTTTAAGGATAACACTTGATCACATTAGAGTTAAAAATATAAAAAAATTAAATCAACAGTATTGGCTATACTACAATCACAATAAATTTCTGCAACATGTTCTTCATTATCAATTACAAATACAATAAGTAAACCTGTCACTTATGTCTTTTACGTTTTTGTGCTTGTTTTAACTTTGTAGGTCACATGATCAACATAGCGGATGATAATATACAATTTGGATTCATACTTCATACATATGCATTTAGGCTGTAGAGTATAAACTCTTTTAGCGCTCCTTAAGTTAGTACTTATTGACATTAAGTGCCTAATTAAAGGGTATGCGGTTTCTAACGCATCCCGACAAAATCTCGTTTTGAGATCTTGCGTGGTTCTGTGTGATTTGAACAACTTCAAGTTACGCCCCCGTCTTGCAGTCTGCAGACAGACCCTTCTCGCTATCCATGCCATTCGTCGCCTTTTTGTCACCTCTGAAACATGGCTTGTACTATTATTTTTCCATGCTGGAAACGATAAAATGATATTCCATTCTTAAGCTTTATGCCACTTCTATCCTGAGAACGACTATTGCAGTTTATAGGTAGACAGCATCTTGAACACTGTTCTTCCCTCATGCAAAGAAGTCTAGCGCCTAATGCTTGTGCTGCGGATTCCCAAAATGCTTTGCGTTCACCACAGGGAAAACGTCATGATGGCAACACATTAGCGATCTCTTATGTCTTGCAGTTATCTTAACTCAGTAATTTGCCATCTAACTAAATGTTAACCATTCTAATTAAAACACTCTTACTTCTGTAAAGCCGTCACAATTAATTATATGATCATCTAACGCATTCTCATCCCGCAACTCCTTGCCATCAACTGGGAAATACCGGGAAATACACATAAATACATACAGCCAGACGGAGGTACCATGACCTAAGCCTAGAACGCCCTCTGCTGACGTTTTATCGTAGGCTACACAGACATGCTTTTCCAAAATGTGAAATACTTCAATAATTAATGAACCAGTCTGCACACTACTACAGGCTATCTTAAAATCAGAATCAGAAATACTTTGATCTTTATTGATATTGATAACCCGGGGGACAATTCTTGTGTCACAGTTGATGTGCACATCAAGACATTTAAAGGAATATAAGTAATAATAGAAGTTGGTAAATAAACTAGTAGCCTATATACATGTAAAAAGTATAAAAATATGCTATAAAATATGAAGAAGAATTATAAAGGACTATGGAAATGCAGCCTACAAGATATATATTACTGTATTAACAGAATTGAATTGATTGTGATGAACAGTACTAGTAAATAAATAGAAACAGAACTGCAGCAAATTCTATTTCACTGAATATTAAAACAGATAATATTGCACAGAATGTGAAGTATTACATTGCACTACAGTACAGGGTCCATGTGTCAGACACTTCACTATCTTGAGGCCACGAGTTAGCTTATCTTGAGGCCACGACTTAACTTATCTTGAGGCCAAGAGTTAGCTTATCTTGAGGCCACGAGTTAGCTTATCTTGAGGCCATGAGTTAGCTTATCTTGAGGCCACGAGTTAGCTTATCTTGAGGCCACGACTTAACTTATCTTGAGGCCATGAGTTAGCTTATCTTGAGGCCACGAGTTAGCTTATCTTGAGGCCACGACTTAACTTATCTTGAGGCCACGAGTTAGCTTATCTTGAGGCCACGAGTTAGCTTATCTTGAGGCCACGAGTTAGCTTATCTTGAGGCCACGAGTTAGCTTATCTTGAGGCCATGAGTTAGCTTATCTTGGGGCCACGAGTTAGTATCTTGAGGCCACGACTTAACTTATCTTGAGGCCATGAGTTAGCTTATCTTGAGGCCACGAGTTAGCTTATCTTGAGGCCACGAGTTAGCTTATCTTGAGGCCACGAGTTAGTATCTTGAGGCCACGACTTAACTTATCTTGAGGCCACGAGTTAGCTTATCTTGAGGCCACGAGTTAGTATCTTGAGGCCACGACTTAACTTATCTTGAGGCCACGACTTAACTTATCTTGAGGCCATGAGTTAGCTTATCTTGAGGCCACGAGTTAGTATCTTGAGGCCACGACTTAACTTATCTTGAGGCCACGAGTTAGCTTATCTTGAGGCCACGAGTTAGCTTATCTTGAGGCCACGAGTTAGTATCTTGAGGCCACGAGTTAGCTTATCTTGAGGCCATGAGTTAGCTTATCTTGAGGCCACGAGTTAGTATCTTGAGGCCACGACTTAACTTATCTTGAGGCCACGAGTTAGCTTATCTTGAGGCCATGAGTTAGCTTATCTTGAGGCCACGAGTTAGTATCTTGAGGCCACGACTTAACTTATCTTGAGGCCACGAGTTAGCTTATCTTGAGGCCACGAGTTAGCTTATCTTGAGGCCATGAGTTAGCTTATCTTGAGGCCACGAGTTAGTATCTTGAGGCCACGACTTAACTTATCTTGAGGCCATGAGTTAGCTTATCTTGAGGCCACGAGTTAGCTTATCTTGAGGCCATGAGTTAGCTTATCTTGAGGCCACGAGTTAGTATCTTGAGGCCACGACTTAACTTATCTTGAGGCCACGAGTTAGCTTATCTTGAGGCCACGAGTTAGCTTATCTTGAGGCCATGAGTTAGCTTATCTTGAGGCCACGAGTTAGCTTATCTTGAGGCCATGAGTTAGCTTATCTTGAGGCCACGAGTTAGTATCTTGAGGCCACGACTTAACTTATCTTGAGGCCACGAGTTAGCTTATCTTGAGGCCACGAGTTAGCTTATCTTGAGGCCATGAGTTAGCTTATCTTGAGGCCACGAGTTAGTATCTTGAGGCCACGACTTAACTTATCTTGAGGCCACGAGTTAGCTTATCTTGAGGCCACGAGTTAGCTTATCTTGAGGCCATGAGTTAGCTTATCTTGGGGCCACGAGTTAGTATCTTGAGGCCACGACTTAACTTATCTTGAGGCCATGAGTTAGCTTATCTTGAGGCCACGAGTTAGCTTATCTTGAGGCCATGAGTTAGCTTATCTTGAGGCCACGAGTTAGTATCTTGAGGCCACGACTTAACTTATCTTGAGGCCACGAGTTAGCTTATCTTGAGGCCACGAGTTAGCTTATCTTGAGGCCACGACTTAACTTATCTTGAGGCCACGACTTAACTTATCTTGAGGCCACGAGTTAGCTTATCTTGAGGCCACGAGTTAGTATCTTGAGGCCACGACTTAACTTATCTTGAGGCCACGAGTTAGCTTATCTTGAGGCCACGAGTTAGCTTATCTTGAGGCCACGAGTTAGCTTATCTTGAGGCCACGAGTTAGCTTATCTTGAGGCCACGAGTTAGTATCTTGAGGCCACGACTTAACTTATCTTGAGGCCACGAGTTAGCTTATCTTGAGGCCACGAGTTAGCTTATCTTGAGGCCACGAGTTAGTATCTTGAGGCCACGAGTTAGTATCTTGAGGCCACGACTTAACTTATCTTGAGGCCACGAGTTAGCTTATCTTGAGGCCACGAGTTAGCTTATCTTGAGGCCACGAGTTAGCTTATCTTGAGGCCACGAGTTAGCTTATCTTGAGGCCATGAGTTAGCTTATCTTGAGGCCACGAGTTAGTATCTTGAGGCCACGACTTAACTTATCTTGAGGCCATGAGTTAGCTTATCTTGAGGCCACGAGTTAGCTTATCTTGAGGCCATGAGTTAGCTTATCTTGAGGCCATGAGTTAGCTTATCTTGAGGCCACGAGTTAGTATCTTGAGGCCACGAGTTAGCTTATCTTGAGGCCACGAGTTAGTATCTTGAGGCCACGACTTAACTTATCGAGGCCACGAGTTAGCTTATCTTGAGGCCACGAGTTAGTATCTTGAGGCCACGACTTAACTTATCTTGAGGCCACGAGTTAGCTTATCTTGAGGCCATGAGTTAGCTTATCTTGAGGCCATGAGTTAGCTTATCTTGAGGCCACGACTTAACTTATCTTGAGGCCACGAGTTAGCTTATCTTGAGGCCACGAGTTAGCTTATCTTGAGGCCACGAGTTAGCTTATCTTGAGGCCACGAGTTAGTTATATATATATATTTTTTTTTTTGACAAAGTGTGACCAGAGGGGCTCCGTAGAACAGCTCTATTTGGAAAGAAAGAAATAAAAATCCATGATTGGGGTAAATTTTTAAGTGAATAAATTAACTAAGAAAAAAGCAAACTACAATAATTGATAGATAAAATAGAAAAAGTGCTTTATATTCTTCAGCTAAGTCAAACTGTTAACTGTCTGTTACAGTTAAGTCTAATACATTGCTGGCAGAATGCAGTGTTTATAATCTAGAGATTGTAAAGAGGATGTAGCACACGCACTGTCAAGTCAAGTGCCAGTGGATTACAGACCTGCTCCCGCGAGACCCGATGCAACAGAGAGCGGCACGGGACAAGACTCATATTGGTGTGTGTATGTGTGTGTGTGTGTGTGTGTGTGTGTGTGCAGGACGGTGGAAAATAAAATGATATATGGGACTCCCAAAAAGTAGATATATCTAAACATAAAATATCTAAAACAAATCAATAGTTATTCATCTATTGCTCAAAAGCAAAATTAACTCATATAAAATATACATGATAAACAGGTGCAAGCGTATGCAGAGCTTCTATTTAGGCTATAACAGGGATTGATGCGAGATACTGATCCAAAAGCACACCTTGTGTTAAAAAAAAGTTTTCTTCCTTTAATATTCCTCTAATAAAGCGAGTTTTTCATTATTGTTGCTTTTTTCATTTAAAATAAATAAGACATTATTACCTTATTTATTTTACCTCATTTATTTTACCTTATTTATTTTGGTTAAAATATAATTTTGTTAATAAAAGTAAAATGCCAATGGGAATTTGTACCACTGTGCTATTTTATTGCTTATGTGTTTTAATTATTGGGCTAACAATGAACCACAAACTATAATTTTAAAGAAAGGTGAAATCCAAAGTCTTTTAAATTTTTTTGTGTTACAATGTGGATAAAACATATTTTCCTTATTCATTTTGTCAATAAAAATTCAAAGTGTAAAAGAATTTGTCATCCCACTGTTTTAGCCTGTTTCGTTATTAATAATAATAGGCTAATAATGAGACACAAACTAAGCATTCGTTTGAATTAATGCTGGGCGGTATACCGGTTCAAAACCGGTGTATATTTTCGTTTAGAAAATAAATTTTTAATATACCACCATACTGATGTGTTTAATTACTCAACTTTCGGAATGAAGGTAATGCTGCGCCGCGGCCGTGCAACACTGTTTAAGACGGACCCTTTACAATGTTGCACTTCTAAGCAGCAACTGCAAGGAGTGGTGAGGGTAAACTCAGCAGTGCTCTGGTGTTACGTTACGCCTGTTTCACACACAGTCCGTCTGCAGTGCGGTGTTGTGGTCTGTCAGTGCATTCCAGGAGCGGTGCGTCTGCAGCAGTGCAGCGATTGTTAACGTACTGAGTCTATTTTTGCTGTGTTGCACGTGCTGAATTAAAGTGAAAGCGAATTGTTCGCGGGAAAAATGAACATGGATTGACATGGAAAGTAATTTCACAATAAATGTATACTAATTAAAGCCTACTGTGTTTCACAGTCTTGGAATATCAACCAGTAGAAAATCCATTGTACAACTAATTATGCATGAAAAAAAAAAACCGTCATAAACCGGAAAACCGGCATAATTTTGAAAAAAAACTGTGATATACATTTTTGGTCAAACCACCCAGCACTAGTTTGAAGCAAGAGGAAAATGTAGATTCATTTTATTGTGTGATAACATTTGTGAGATTCGGATAAACTGAGATGTCTTTTAGAGATTTTAAATGCAGTGCTCTTTGAGGGCGCTCTATGATTTCAGGGAGAGGCTACAGGAGCACTGAGCAGCAAAGAGCACCCACTCGCCGGCTATAGACGGTAATGTTTTTATATGTCAAATTCATTTTGAGTCGCAGGACCAACCAAACTATGAAAAAAGTGTGACGTATATTCCGGAAAATATTATATATATATATATATATATATATATATATATATATATATGGGCAACATCACGAATATGGAAACATTTAGATTTCTCCAGAATTTCTCCAACCTTACCTTATGTTTCCTTTAATTTATTATTATTATTATTATTTTAATATATAACTAAGCATCATATACTAAAATTACATTTATCCATTAGAATGATACATTTTTAATTATTGTTATGTTCTGATAAATTTGTTAAATGTAAAATATTTGTTGTAAAGTGAGGGGAATTAAAAATATCCTGTTGGCACATCATAACATTATTAGGCCTGCCGTTATTTTTTCTGAATGTAATAAAGTGCAACATTTTTTTTCCTCTGGCCAAAGAAAAAAAAAAAAAAACATTGCAGCAAAAGAAAATAGGCGTTTAATAATTAAAATGTGTTACTGTGGGTTAAAAAAAAAACATATACTTGGGAACAAGAGTATTGGCCTAGAGTATTGGGTTTTGTGTATGTTTTTAACCAGTTTTTTTTTTCATTGTGTCTGAAAATGACTTTTTGCGCATTCAGAACCTGCCTCTCACGTTGCTCAGCTGTGGACGATTGCAAAATGCTTGATATGAAGATTGCAATCCCATTTTATATATGAACTGTTCATTTAAAAAAGAAAGAAAAAAAATCTAAATATATTGTTAGTTTTATGCAAACTTGCAATCAAGGTCATCTGATATAATATAAGATACATGTTCATTTATGCTATTTGACATGTACTGTGACATTTTACCATTTCAACTCATATACTCTTTAAGATTTTAAAGTCAGTTTAATAGTATTGAAATTCAAGTTGAATCTATTATTAAAAAGGTTTTACTTGCTTACATTTTTTCTATGAATTAATGTTAACGTCAACTTTCGTCATAGCATTTTTTTACGAGCTACATTCATTTTCCAAAACCAAGCACCCACTTTTTTTTTTTATCTATTAATCACTCTCATATCTCCTACAAGTTTTTTTTTTTTTTTTTTTGAGCACGGTGCCACTCAGGGAGTCAAAAGATAACATCATCATTAGAGTTGCCAATTGACTTCATAAATGGAAAATAAGGGCTAATTGAGATTTTTATTCTTTATTTACAATGTTTATTTTCGTAGAACTCTATTTAACAGCATTAACTTACAATGAAATATGTCTTCCTTCAGGCACACTGAATGCTTTGCATACGGACAGTGTCTTATGAGGGTTTCAAGCTTGCAGAGCCGGTTCAACCAAAGTAACCAAACAATTGCCTCGTCATAACGTTGAAGAAAGGTTTTGATCCACTTCAAATGTTGACTACTGTATAGCGCAATATAGTTTATTAGTTATTATAACTTAACTTCAGAGGAAGTTGCCTTAACTCCAAAAAAAAAAAAAAAATGCAAACTGTTGCGTTCTTCCGTTTCGTTTAAACTAAATTTTTTAAAGTGTGAAATATAAATTCTCATAGAATGTAGCCTATCTGGATCTCTCTGCTTAGGCACCTATTGTAATCGTTAGATTTCCTATTATTATTAGGGGCCAAACGCCGAAGGTGCATAGGCACCTATTGAATTATTTGGCATTATTATTCCTCTTCTTGATCTTCTGTTTCTTCCACCACAATTCTTTGGCAGCCCATAGAACTACTTGCGGGAAAGTTGTGAGATTTGGCACAGTCCCAACATGAAGTCTCTAACTCCAACTCTCTAGTGCCACCACTTGTCCAAACTTTCAATGTTTCTATGCTAATAACTTTTGAACCATAAACCAGAAAATGAAAATTATTTTTTCTTAACTTAAAATTTAACTTAAAACTTTTCAAACCTTTTCAAACTTTCTGATCAGGCTTTTGAAAGCCAACTTAAAGTTTGTCTTGATGAACTTTTTTCTTTTGTATCATTGGCTCATGCCAAATCAAATGAATTCAAAAATCGCAAGGTTTAGTTTTTTTGCTATTTTCAATTGTACGAAGTACCTACTTTTTCGAACTCATCCTAGACGGTTAGTCTGATTTTCACAAAATTGGCATATACAACACTATCATCAGTATAGTGTTCTATAATCATGAAACTATGCATATTTCCTCAGAATGACTGGTGTTCTATGTGTACATTTTTTTGGAAGTGTTTAGAAGCTGCACTTTAAAAAAATTAAAAGAAATTTACTGGTTCCTTTTTTACTATTATTTCAAAAAATCACCACGACAAAACCATCCAAGCTATCCAAAACCCATTCACAATTTAAGTTCCTCAATGTTTTTTCAACATGTAGACAAAGTTTGGTGTGTATAGTGTTACTCTCCTCTGAGCAGTATGCATTAATTCACAGCTAAATGTAAAAAACAATCCACATTCAAATCAAAATAGCCGACTTCCTGTTGGTCGTAGCTGATGATTGTGAATTAGAAAGTTGTCCGTCTTGATAAGAACAATTTTTGTACTGAGTTTGGTGTCTGTAGCTAAAACTAACCCCCCCACTTTTGACAAAAGGTGGCGCTATAGAGTGCCTCTTCCACGCCCTCTTATAAACTTTTGCCAGTGTCTAGCTGTCATTAATACTGATATGTGTTCTGAGTTTGATGAAATTCTAAGCATGTTATATGCCTCAAAATCACCTGAGAAGTATTCCAGTTTGACATGTTGTCAAGGCAACAATATTTTTAGATATCAATATCCCCCCAGCAGATTTATATCGGCTGTGTTTTAACATTATTCTGATGAAGTTTGAAGCAAATCGAGTAAAAATAAGATGCTGAATTCAAAGCATTTTGAAAATGACACACTTCCTGCTGCCAGTTGGTGGCGCTATAACTTTGACTCCTAATAGTCACATATATGCGATTGACATCATACAATGAATAATCTGATGAAGTTTGATTAAAATTAGGAAATGTATGTGGATGGTATTAGACACTTCCTGTTTCTCAATTCTCTCCATAAATTCAACGCCTCGCTACGAGCAAACCGTTCGAGATATCAAAAATCCCCTGGCAATTTTTCATCCCCAATGTCTTGAGATCATGTTGACTGAGTTTGGTGGCAATCGAGTAAAAAACCCATCACAAGTATATCAAATTCCAGAGCATGCGCTTTTTACATAACTCTAAATAGCTGACTTCCTGTTGGGCGGAGCCTATGACATGCAATACGCAAGTTGTTCGGCACAATGAGATCTATATGTGTACTGAGTTTCATATTAATACGTGCAAGTATGTGTGAGCTATACATCAACATTTATGACTGTGTTCCAGGGGGCGCCGTAGAGCACCTGTGCCACGCCCGGGTCCCAACCTCTGCAGGCTCCTAAAGGCCACAGATTCCAAAGTGTGTGCAAATTTTCAAGAGTTTTTGAGTATGTTAAGGACTCCAAAAGCCCCCACAACTTTGACGACAAATATGAATAATAAACCCTAAATAGCCAACTTCCTGTTGGGCGGAGCAAAAGTTGTTTGTATTGATGAGTTCTATATGTGTACCGAGTTTCGTGTGTCTACGTAGAAGTATGTATGATATATGGCCCTCCATATTCCAGGGGGCGCTGTAGAGCCCCTGTGCCACGCCCGTGTATCAGTCTCTGCCCGGCCCTAATGGCCGCAGGTTCCAATGTGTGTGCCAATTTTCAAGACTTTTTAAGCATGTTAAGGGCCCCAAAAGCCCCCGTAATGTTAGAAAAATAAATAAATAATAATAATAATAATAATAAAAAATAATCCTAAGGAAAACAATAGGGCTCTCGCCCTCCAGGCTTGAGCCCTAATAAACGGAGCAATTCCAAGAGGGTCCTCACACCATCGGTGCTCGGGCCCTAACAAAGCAGATACAAGAGGGTCCTCGCACCTCGGTGCTCGGGCCCTAATAATAATAACAAATAATCCTAAGGAAAACAATGGAGGGCTTGAGCCCTAATGAGTCTTCATATATTCTGCACTCAAGCACATGCATTAAGTTTGCCACAAGGCAGAGGCAGAAGTAGCATAATAATTGTGAAAAAGGAGACATTTTAATTATTTATTAATAAATGTTTTCTTGTCGGCTTCAAGATGAAATTCCCAGTGCTGACTCTCCACATTGACGCGTCTTTAGAGAGAAATGCAACCCCCTTTAAAATCACTGAATTTTTCAATTAAACTCCATAAACACATTGAATTACACCAAATACAGAAAAAACCTTTCTGACATTGTCTTGAAGAATTCTCACAAACCTCAAGCTCTTTTTAGTACAGTTAATGCTGTACTAAATAGGCCTACCTCTCAACTGACTTGTTCTTACTCATCTCCAGATGTTTTATAGGTAAGATAGAAAATACTAGAGCACATATTTTACCTTCCTCTGAAGACCCTTGTATTATTGTCACCTGCTGTCTTTAACCAGTTTGTGCCTGTGTCCTTATCTTTAATGAAAGGTATAATTGATGAAATTAAATCATGCCCGTTTTACAGATGTTGTCCCTCCACATTTTTTAAAACAAATTTTTGAAACTATTGGGCCCAAAATTCTAGGAATTATAAATAGCAGTCTGACCACAGGTGTTGTACCACAGGGCTTCAAACATGCAGTAGTACAACCACTAATAATAATAAAAAAACAATCTTGACGCATCAGTTTTCTCCAATTACCGACCTATTTCTAAACTTCCATTTATTTCGAAAATACTGGAGAAAGCTGTATGTATACAGTTCCAAATTTTGGGGGAATTACATGGAAGTTTCAGTCTGGATTTAAAGCCCTTCATAGTACAGAAACTACACTCATAAAAGTTTTTAACGACCTCTTATTGATTACAGAGATTCTGCTATTCTAATGCTGTTAGACCTTACAGCTGCATTTGATACTATTGATCATAATATTTTTATCTCTAGGTTGGACCACTGTGTTGGTATCAAAGGTATTGCTCTAGAGTGGTTTAGGTCGTATCTGTCCGATAGGAAGTTTTCTGTTTGCCTTGGAGACTTTGTGTCCCAAATGGCACCTTTTCCTTGTGGAGTCCCTCAGGGGTCTATTCTTGGCCCGATGCTGTTTTCCTTGTACATCCTTCCTCTGGGGTCTATCCTGAGAAACC
This sequence comes from Carassius auratus, assembly GCF_003368295.1. Classification (NCBI taxonomy): domain Eukaryota; kingdom Metazoa; phylum Chordata; class Actinopteri; order Cypriniformes; family Cyprinidae; genus Carassius; species Carassius auratus. Next base: position 312,708 of record NW_020528990.1, on the reverse strand, counting down.
ATGGCATTTCGTTTCACTGTTATGCAGATGACACACAACTTTATCTGCCATTGAAACAAAATGGTAACAGCTCTGTAAAATTATTGTTGGATTGCCTCACAGACATTAAATCCTGGATGACCATGAATTTTTTTAATTTTAACTCCTTTACGTGCAAGCATCGCAGACAGCCCCAGTTTATTATCGTTTCACTTTCATAGCACATTAAACATCACTCTCTTACTTGATCTGGATAAACTGTGCATCAATTGAAAGTTTAAAGACTCTAGCTTAGATATTTGACCAATATTTTGATAAAACATTGTTGCAGTGACAGTTATTTAGTAACTTATGTCAGGAGTGCAAAATAATAAATCTCTATAATGCCACATTTTGAATAGAAATTCACCACTCATTCATATTCACTCATGTCAGCAGCGGTTTATTTGTGTTCACATAGACTCACTGAACAGCGTCAATAAGGATTTATAGACCTAAGATGCATATCTGCGGAGATATATGGATATATTTACTGATGTTTACTTCATATTTCTTCAGACAGAATCATCATTCCTATTCCTTTTCCACTGATTTACGCAATCTGATGATAAATAGCCTCTCCCAGTGCTGTCTCTGTGTATTTGCTTACGTGTACTCGAGCTGTGACCCAGTCAGACTCTGACTGGACGTTTGGCTTGTCAATCTGACAGTCCCAAAACCGGACAGCGTCAGATCATGTCACATGGTTCGAGAATACTTCCTGGTTCATATCTGCTCACAACAAAACTGAAACACCTCTGTACACACGAAATATCCAAATAATAAACCCGCGATTACGATAGAAAAGCTTGGGATGACATTTTCTTGAGATCTGGGGCATTTTATAAAAAATATTAAAAAATGTACATCGGAAATGCTAACTTGTCTATCAATGAAAAAGGCTACAAATAGCATATTTTTACAATAGTAAACGACCAAATTCCACCCGTGATCGCAAAAGGATGTTATTAAAAACACTCGATCGGAGTTCAAAGTGAGTTTTGAGTAAAAGTGTACTAATACTTTAGTAAATTGTCTGATGTAGCTTGATGCTAATGTTAGCTCTAATGCCACTAATAGCAGGTGCATTTCTTCTTCATAATGCATTTCTGTCACAATAATTCACGTAAGGTCATAAGAAAATGTTTTGTTGTATTTTTATAGTAAGACATTTGATAAATAAGGGCTAAATTCATACAGAGACTGAAGTGAGATCGCTGCTTTGTTAACATTGAAATTCCTCAAAAAAGGCTGATGAAAGGTGGAATAAAAACAAAAGAATAATGTTAAAAGAATAATGCAGATAATGTGTCATCCCTGGTGGAGGTGTGAAAGACTCGTTTGGTGAGAACAATAGAACCATGAAATGGGGAGTTTTCAAAGCCAAACACACATATAGAGCCCGCAGGAGTGTTTACATGTGAGATCTTACAGAGATGACAAGTGCCATAAATCAATCTCATTAGCCTTCTCTAAAAAAAAAACATGACATGGCCTTAGAAAATATTTCATAAAATTCACAGTTTTACAGATTAGATAATGAAATTTCTAATGAAGTTTTGAAAGACTTGTGGCTTTAACTACACTGTATCTCTAAACTCATATCTTACATCAATTTTTTAATTTGTTTAAAAAATGTTTTTAATATTTTGATTTTTGTTTTTTATGCTTGAGCTTATATATCTCTATTATCATAACAGTCTGAGTGATTCTGATTCCTGAACAGTAAACTTTGAAGTGTCAGCTTTGTGAAAAACTGTTGATTATGTATCTAGTCAGAAAGAATCATGAGCAGAAACCTTTTTATTTTGGGTTGTCATTTTTGTCTCCATGCCAAAAAAGGGCTGTGACTGGTAAGGGGTTAATGAGAGTAAAACTGAAATTGTGATATTTGGCCCAAGTAGTACCCATGTGGCCCCCAACACAGAATTTGGTTCCTTAATTCCATATGTTAATTAAAAATCCGGGAGTAATGGTGGACGGTGATTTTAAACTTGAAAAGCAGATAAATTCTGTGGTAAAAGTCTTTTTTTTTTCAGTTAAGGCTCTAGTCTAAAGTGAAACCTTTTTTGTAATTTAAAGAGATGGTTCACTTTCAAATTAAATTTTGATAAATTTTAGCTTACCTCAAGGGCATCCAAGATGTATGTTTCTTTGTTTCCGCAGTATTTCCCATTTTGATATTTTTAGGTCAAACCGTTCTTGTCTGTGACTCATATAATGGAGGTCTATGGTCACCACCTCAAAGAGCATGCACAGAGGAGTCCAAATTAAACAATTCCCCATTGTAAGAAAACATTGATGACCTAAGACACGAAATGAGCTGTTTGTGTAAGAAAACGAAAAGTATTTATATCGTTTTTACCTCTTGTACACAACCACATCCAACTAGTCTGATTGCACGAGTGCTTCCTGATGTGACGTGCGCACGCGCTCTGGCTTAGTCTGCGCAAGCGCGGAAAGTGCCGGAAGTGATCTCTCGTGCGTGTACATCACTAATTGTTTACACTTACTGTCCATGGTTTACACAGAGATTTCGGAAGTGTTACCTTTCACTGTGAAGATCTAAACATATTTAGACGTACAGGGAATTACAATGGAAGACGATTTCAATATATCTATAGACAACGTTGAATTTTTTTCACAACCATATTTATTTGAACCAGAATACACAGATCAAGTACTCAGGAGCGATCCGTGTTTAGTTTGCCACGTATAAACTGGAGACGACGTCCAATGTCAGAGGGACCCAATGGCATGCTGTCAATAGAGTGAGTAATGTGTTGTATTTTTTTTATAATCGCAACGATTATAGGGGGTGTTATAAACAAATTAATTAATTACAATTACTGCATTATATTTCAGACAGTGCAGATTGGTGGTGTATCGTGTGGTAAATAGTAAACAATGAGTGACGTTCATGCGCGAGAGATCACTTCCGGCGCCATCTATGCTGGTTTTCAGCCAGGCATCGCTTTCATACCTGCAGTTGGTGCAGAATGCTGCAGCTAGACTACTAAAAAGGGTACATAAGCGTGACCACATTTCTCCCATACTGGCTTCCCTTCATTGGCTTCAAGTACGATTTAGGATTGATTTTTACATTTTAGTGTTTGCCTACAAATCCCTAAATGGTCTAGCCCCGACCTACCTTTCTGACCTTATACAACATGTTCCATCTAGGTCGGCAGATTGTATGCTCTTGGCTGTTCCTAGAGTAAGGTTGAAATAGAGGGGAGATCGGGCTTTCTCAGTTGCGGCCCCTAAACTATGGAATAATTTACCATTGTGTGTGAGGCTGGCTTTTAAATATAGTCTTAAAACACATTTATTTTCCTTGGCTTTCAGTTTGAGAGCTGTGTGTTTTTGTCTTTTTGATGTCATTTTATTTTTATTGTAGTTGATTAATGATGTGGGATGTACTGAACTTTGGTCAACTTCTGTTATTTTAAATGTGCTCTAGAAATAAACTTGAAACTTGACTTCTACCCAACCACTGACGGCCATCAATTAGACGTGTTTGGCATGTATGCCCCATAACACTAATCTTGTTGATCGTTTTCTGTAAAGATAAGAATCAAAACAACTCACCTGTCGAGTAAAACACAAATGAGATCGGCATCTCTTTCTAGTGGAAGTTTGTCATGAAGCTACTTCCGCATTTGTCCATGACATTGTTGTCATGTGGTTTCTATGTCAGTAGGCGGTAACAAAGGGTAACTAGTGTCATTGACAGGCGACTGCACTGCCCCGTGTCACTGTTTAGAATGGGAATTTTCTCATGATTTACAAGTAGTTGAAAACATTAGAGATATTGTTAGTAATCTGCTGGACGAAATATATAACAGTAGCCTAGTGGTTTTTGGATATTGTACTGCAAATTGATACAAATTGTCCCTTTAAATGAAGTCCACATGATAAAAACTTGCTGTGACTTCTTGAAGTAACATAATAATTAGAGTTTCCTTTAGGATTTCCAGTGTGGTTGGATGCATTGATGAAACACATATTCTCACCATATCACCTTCCGTAAATGAAACTTATTACTGATTATGGAATGGAAGGATGCCAGATGGAAGGGTAATGCAAGATATATGCACTATATGCAGGTGGCAGACGGAGAGGAAGCAAAAACGAGGATGCAGGGGAGGCCTAACGTTACTTGTTTGGCTACATAAACAACCGTTTAAACCACTGCTTCTGAGCATCTTTCTCACCAATGCCAGATCAATAACTGCCAGATCCATAAATGGATGAGTTGGAGCTACAGTTAGCAACAAATTGTCTTGATCGGGATTGGTGTCTGATGATAATAACTGAAACCTGGCTGCACACGTTAATTTCATACACTGCGGTCAAACTATCAGGACACGCAATCCACCAGCAGGACAGAAACAAAGACTCATGTAAGAGCAGAGGAGGGGGACTTTAGAATTTTGTGCACAAAGCCTGACTTAGAACTGATGTCTGTTATAAGTAGACTGTTCTATTTACAGAGAGAGCTAAAAGTAGTAATAGTGACTGCGGTGTACATCCCATCAGATGCTAATGCTAGTGCTGCTCTCACTCAGTTACATAGCAGTATAGATAAACACCAACGGAACCGATGGAGTGCACATCATAGCGGGTTTAATCAGACATGTCTGAAAACAGTTCTACCTAAATTCAAGTGTGCAACCAGGGGGAAAATACACTAGATCATATGTATTCCAGCACTAAGAGTGCCTAGAGCCGCTGCCCTCCCACACCTGGGACAGTCAGATCACTAGTCGCCTTTCCACTCGGACCAGTGTGAGCCAGGGCTTAAAATGAGCCGGGCAGGGCTAATAGCCTCAGACCCGTAGGACCGAGGCCAAAATAGCGCTGCGTTTCCACCGTCGAGCCAGAAGCTCCTCTGCACTTCACTAAAACCAGCCGTTTACATGCCTCTCAGGAACGTCATGAAACCCCATCACTTCACCAACAAAGAGAAGTTAAAAGAAAACTAAAGAGAAATAATTCACTGCAACTAGCGCGATCACAAAACGAACACTATAAAAGAGGTTGTTTGCGTGTTTTGTTAAACATTTAAATCCAAAAGCATCAAAGTTTTACTATAATAAGTGATACATCAATCATTAATTTATCAGGATTTAAAATTAGTCACACAGAAGTGAAGCATTACGAACAGCCTGCTTATTCAGTCAAGTCTGTTTCTGTTTATTTGTAGTCACAGTAGTCTATATACATCACATTTAGAAATTCTATATTTTTATAAAAGCTCCCGAACAATGACCATTATTATATTTTTTGCTATACTCTCCAGACGAGACTTATGACAGATAAAATATGTTACTAAATGAATACACGAGATTAAGAAGCTGATGTCCGATTTCTTCAAGCGGTCATTTCATTTATCCATCTTTACTATGGTAATGTTACTGCCTAGCGTTCATTCACTTATAAATATTTCTGTCTTGTATTGTGATTATTATCCACATCAAATCAAGTTATTTCAAACTCTTGCTGCTGTCTAAGAGTGAGTTTTGAGCTCAACTTATTTATAAAGGTCTTTAATGCTGGTGTTAAAACTTCATGAAACGATCCGCGGGGCTGACGCTCTCTAGACGCTGAGAAACTCTGCTTTTGTTCAGAACCTCTCCTTTAGCCCCAGCTGGCCCGCTTTGGCCCAAGGTTTTCGTCGGGCGTAAAAAAACGGGCCATTGGCCCCGAGGAAGCACCAACGAGTCACGATTAAGCCCCGGAAGTGATAATAGCCGCATTTCCACTGTCGGGCCAGTGCGAGCCAGGGCTTAAACCTGGCCGAGCGGGGCTCGTAGCCCCGGGCCAGTACCACCGAGGCCAGAATAGCGCAGGATTTCCACAGTGGAGCTTGAAGCACCGCTGCATGTCACTAAAACACGCCCTTTACACGCCTCTCAGAACAACATCATGCAACCTCAAAATTTCACCATCAAAGAGAAGTTATCAGAAAACTAAGAAATAAGTCACTGGAACATGTGCGATCACAAAACGAACATGATAAAAGCAGCAGACTGTTTGCATGCTTCGTTATGTATTCATATATTCATATATTCATAGCCGTCATATTTAGAATGAATGATAATATCTCTATTTTTATAAAAGTTCCCGAAAAAAAAACTTTATTAGGCTATATTCTTTTATGATAGGCAACGTGAGAAAAACTCTCGAGACGAGGCTTGTGACAGATAATATAAGTTACTTAATAAATACACGATTGTGATAGAGAATAAGGAGCTGACGTCTGATTTCTTCAAGCGGTCATATTTTACCATGTTTACTATGGTAACGTTAATGTTTAGCGTGCATAGTCTTTTACATCGCTTATAAATATTTCTGCCTTGTTTAGTGATTATAATCCACATCGGATCAAGTTATTTCAAACACTTGCTGCTAACTAAGAGTGAGTTTTGAGCTCAACTTATTTTAAAACGTCTTTAATGCTGCTGTTAAAGCTGTGTAAGGGAAACAGGTCAATTTAGCTCGAAGGGAATCATTTAAGATTTTAAAGGGAATTTGAACAGAATCACTGTTTCACGGATGTTCACGGAGACGCGCCTGCGGTTCAGTGAACGAGCCGTTTAACATTAAATCTGCGCTGGATACTAATATCCAAACTATAGTGAAAACACTATCAATTAGCACAGTAACAAGATCGGCAGTTTAAGACATTAACTTGTAAGCACAAAACACAAGATACTTCTCTTTTCAATATGAATAAGGCTTTATTAGATAAATCTAAGACATATAAACTAATCTAACACATAAACGCACACACACACACATTCACACAAGTTGCAGGAAGGTCGAAAGTTAGGGAAAGATGAGTTTAAGAGAATGGAAATATGGAATCCCAAGTTAACAGCAATACGTTAAATTGCATAGACATGAACAACCATCAATCACGTAATTAGCGCTCGCATTGAGTTCCTCAATGGGGTTAAAATTATATTAGATACACCAGCACAACAAATATCTGGGAATACGTTGCCTTCGTTTGCTGTGAAAGGGACTCCAGTTGAAAGGGGTTTCCCGGTGTCGCTGATTGGCTGGAAGTTCAGTAGTGGCTGAAGTGACGTCTTGGGGAGCCCGTGCTTGGGGTTGGCTGAAGCTGGAGTTGTGTGGCTGGTTGGAGTTCAAACGTGCAGACGAGGTCGACGTTACAAAACTTAACTCAGAACACGAAACTCTCAAACGGAAAAGAAAAGAAATAAAGTTTGACGAGACTAGGTTGTGTTCCTTCTCATTGTGGCATAAGTAGCAGCAGGCAGGCACGCTGGAACCGCGCTCCAAGAACCATGATGACTAACCGCATGGCTAGATGCTACAAGCTAAAGCTAGGTAGCAAAGCTAAAAGCTAAGAGCAGGCATGACTGATAGCACAAGCAATGCTAGACTAAAAGCCGACATGGCTAATAGCAGCAGCTAGACTAGAACTAAAAGCCGACATGGCTAATAGCAGCAGCTAGACTAGAACTAAAAGCAAGATTTAATCGTGTCCAAAGTTTTTAAACTTCCTTGTTGGCCACCCCTCAAATGTTGCCTTGACCAATCAGATATGTTCTTGGGGTGGGTATCATAAATCATTTGTTTATCTTACCAAGCATGTGGTTCTTGCCTCACAGGGTCTAATTTTGGACATGATTCCTATAACATGATTATGATATATTTTACAAATAAATGATTGTCAGGACAATATCAAGCAAGAAAATGCGATTATTTCAATACTAGACATGACTATGTATCCTATAGTTATCAAAAGACATACACAATAAGTGATTATACATGATAGTCAAATGTGTCGGTTACACGTAAATGAATATGGAGTTAAGCAATGGAATGATTCATTCATAAGTCTTTTTTGAGTTCATTCTGGTCCATATATAATGTATAAAAAGGGTTTCTTTGCCATTCTCTGGCAAAGGACTTTTCTGTGAAGACAAAGGTTTAAAGCCCTTCCCCCTTAGGAATTTCAGTCTGGTTCTTCTGGGTGGGGGGAAGTCAATGCAAGTATTTAACTTGATCTCCTGGGTTTACATGTGATGTCCAGCGTTGCATTTCAATCACGAACAATAAATTTGACAATCTCTTCTTCGAATTAAAATTGTTAATAATTGTTCTATTGGTGTCAATGTTGAAAGCTGTTGTGTGAACAAGTTGGTTGGTTGGTTATCTTGCTTGGTTCTTGTGGCACTAGAACTGATTTATGACTTCCTGAGGAATTCAGCTCATGTTTCAATGCACACAGCTCTGATAGACTCTTTGATTTGTCTGATTTGACTCATTTCTGCTACAGCTGTTATCTTTCTGAAATGATCCGCGCTGACACTCTCTAGACACGGAGAAACTCCGCCTTTGTTCATAACTCCTCCTCTAGCCCCAGCTGGCCCGCTTTGGCCCAAGGTTTTCGTCAGGCCAAAAAAACCTGGCCGTTGGCCCCGAGGAAGCCCCGGCGAGGCACGATCAAGCCCCGGAAGTGACCGTGGAAACGCGACTGGCCCTGGCACGCACTAGCACGCCCGGTCTTAGCTCGATAGTGGAAACACGGCTAATGAAAATGGGACTGGCCCTGGCAGGCACTAGCATGCCTGCTTTTGGCCTGACAGTGAAAATGTGGCTATTGACCCCCGTTTCAAAAGGAGCTCTTTAGATGAGTCTGAGGCTTCAAAGATTGACCCTGACTGTGTCCTGGAGGCTGTGATGCTTGCTGCACAAGTCAAGAAGAGGTGAAGAGGGACAGATTCTGACCACTCTAGAAGATTGTAAAAGGAGAAATCTAATTTTACCAGTCTCTGGCCCCACTTCCAGCAGAAGGGGATCCACTGCAGTGGTGGAGGGAACGCATTAGAACTGCATCACCTTGTTAGGATATTTTATCAAGTCTGGACAAAATATTATCCCGTGGCCTACGGTAATAAAATCATGAAATTATGATAACTGATTATGAGAAAGGTAACAGAATCTCCAGTTTAAGGCAGTAACTTGTAAGCACACAGCACAAGACACTGGTTTGTAAAATCAAACAAGGCTTTATTGAACTACTCTAAGACACACAATCTAAACTAAGGAAAACACGCAAACATTCTTTCAACAGTGACAGAGAAAAGTGATGTTATTAACGGAGGGTGAATGGAGTCCCAAGTGTCTAGCGTTAGACACTATTTCTTGACCGCAACCTGAGAGAATAAATCTACTAGCACTTTAATCTTAGGTCGTTTTCCATTGTTTGGAATTTTCCATTTGATTGGTTGGCAGTCGGTCGATGATGCGTTCGGGGGGAAAGCACTCGATGGTGAGTGGTTGGTTGGCTTTGCCGTGTGGCGCTTCATTCGCAAGACTTCCTGGATTGCGGGTTGCTATGCAACAGAGTTTCTCTGAGAGGGTTTTCTTGGACGAAGTTCAACAAAGGATCTTATGGAAGAGTTGATGAGTTTTGAGTGAGCTCTTGGTGGTTTGAAGAGTACGCGCTAGACGATGGAAAGGTCAGCACAAACCATAGGCAAGAGCCCAAGTCACTGCAAGCAGGGCAAAAACCTGAGGCGAAAATTTAAAAGCAACGCATAGCTGCTTGTCATTGGGTTACAAGCGTGTCCATCTGACCCGTCCTTCTTAGTGCGACAGCCAATCAGATATTCTCTTGGGAGGGGCCTACACCCCGTTCTCCAGTTTTTGTACGTGATCGCGTGTGTCCAAACTTCTGAGAGTTTAGTTTAAACGCTTTAATAAGCAAACTTAATAATTTAAATATGGTGCATCCTACACACATCTACTTTATATCAAAATTCTAGAAATCATTTACCCATCAAGTAGGTACCAAACTACATACTTACCATAGTTGAGGTGGAAGTAAATAAGGATTTAGCCATAATAAGTGTTTAACACACAAAATTACTTGAGTAATAAAAAGCTTGCATAATACAGAGAATACATGTATGAGGCAACTTCTGGTGATTAGTTCCAGTACATATGCTGACATTTTTGCATTTCAATCTCAAGTGAACAAAGATAAACAAACACGCACGCCTGCTTTTGGCCCCACAGTAGAAACATGCCAACTATTTACTGCTTCTTCTCAATGCATACACCCCACTGAGGAGTAAAACAAAACCGGTCATTAAAACTTGGCCTGAGGAATCTCTGTCTCAGCTGCAGGACTGCTTTGATTTTGAACATCAGGACCAGGAACAATACAAATAATCTGTTTTGTTCTACATTAAAAACTGCACGAAAATGTCACTGTCAACAAAAAGATTTGGGTGTTTCCTAACCAGAAAACCTGCATGACATGTAAAGTGCAGTCATTACTTAAAGATTGCGACTCCGCCTTCAGGTCTGGTGACAAAGCTTTGTACAGCACTGCTAGATCCAGGGCTGGCTTTGCCGACAGGCAACACAGGCGGCCGCATGGGGCACCATCTGCTGGACGGGGTGCTAAATTGCAGAATTATAAAAAAAAAAAAGTTAATTAAACGTATGTATCGTATTATGAAAGCTACTTCTCTATTGTTTTCTACTGTATTCCTTCAGGTTGTTGCTTTTAAAGAGTTGCTGTGTGAACATTTAAAATAAAAAATGAATAACTATGGAATAACTGTGGAGATGTTTTTTCCGGGGGGGTTGTTGCACTCTCACCTTGGGCACCAAATAACCTAGAGCCGGTCCTGGCTAGATCCAACTAGAGGCATTATACTCGCCAAAAAAGAAGATTATAAAAAGAAAATTGAGGACAACCTCACAGAAAAAAATCCAAGAAGAGTGTGGCAGGGCATTCAGAGCATTCTAATTATAATAAGAAGAATAGTTATAACATGGATTATTGGAACACTACAATTAGCCCAAGTCCATATTAAATGGTTTAGTGACTGCTCTCAGAAAAGTCTCTCTCTACTATGGCAAAGTTGAGGGTAGTCACTTCAGAAAACGGAGAAAATATGCCGTAACTTTTCAGTTTTTCTTCATTTCTGAATGTATGCGTGCGATCTTTAGGCTACATTATGGTACAAGCTTGTGTGCTCCAACCATGTGCAGTTTTCTCCTGTTGTTTCTCTGAGCATTTCTTGATGAATTCAAAATAAAAAAAGCTGCTTTGTTTTGTTTTACGTTTCATATCATCTAAATCTGTCTTTCATATTAGCAAAACTGTTTGTGTCTGTCTGTCAACTTCATTCATTTCATTGGATCACTTGCTGGTGATGATGCAGAGACCACACATGGGGCAGAAGCTACTGATTGGCTGAGAAGCTTTCACTCAAAGCTTTCCTCGGGCTCCTTATTGGATGAACAGCTAGAATGAAAATCACTCACTACTCATAGGCCTAGGCCAAAATGGGTGGGCCCGGACCTAAAATGGGTGGGCGGGCCCAGACCTAAAATGGTAGCGCTGCGCTGGTAGCAGCAAATTAGTTTTGACTGGAGATTAACAAACTGTACAACTTAAAACATGCTTTAACCTCGAGCACTGGAATTGAGAACCACTGCCATCGAATCGTTTCTGAAGACAATCAGTTATATTTATATAATTAATTAATTAATATATTCATATGAAACTATTCTACTGTACACCAGAGACTGTTACTGAAAACTGTGCTTTATGCTGGACAGTATTCAATTATCTCCAGTTGTTTATATCTGGTAATCTAATATGGTTTTAAAGATAATAAAAAGATGAAACATAACCGGGGGGAATATTATCATGGTTTATCGTCAAACCGGTAATCGTTATATCCCAACTTTAAACATAAATATTATCTAATGTTTTCACAGTGAATAAAGTTATTCATCAAAACCAGCAGATACATCTGTGAGATTCGGATCAACACAAATATGTAGTTACTCCTCAAAGAACAATGCCAAAATGTGAGTTTTATAAGTCTTACGCATATGCTTAATGCCTATGTACTGTGAGATTCAGATCAACTCAAAAGTAGTAAATGTTACAGTGGTCTTTTGGGACCTCCCCGTTAGGACTGCATGATACATTGTTTCAGCATCGATGGTGCTCAGGACCTATTAATCATTTGTCAGCATCCTCAGTCATCTCTCCTTACCGTTATATGGCAAGTAAAATCTTACTGTACTGTAATGTAATGGGCTACTTCTAGCAAGCGGCTAACCATGCCCCTTCAGTGGCTTATGTTATTTTTTTATAATCCATTATTTGTTTTCTGTTCCTTTCTGAATACAGACACCAACCCATCCAAGCACATCACATCCCCTGCACAGCCTGGAATATAACATTTATTTCCATGATTATCCACACTTGTTTCTTCTTGTTCTGACGAAAACCTACTTTTATTTTCATCTCAAACAAAATTTGCACCCCAAAAAGCAGCAATTATACCTTTTAATGCTGACAACCACGTTATTGGCTTCTCATGTGGTAAAAAGTTTGCAAACTAGTGTTCTGATACACCACTTTGAAACTCTCCTCTCTTTTTATTATTTTTTTTAATATATGTTATGAACAGAACTGTGCTATTTCAAACATACTGAAATACTTCAGACATGGAAGTATTAAGTAATATATTAAGACTCATTATGGATTGTAGATGTAAATTTAATATAAACCTGCGATTAGTTGAATAATGACAAATGATCAACTAGTAACTAGAAAAATCTTTTGTGGGGGCAGACCTATTAAATACCCTCAAGACATCTCTGTTAAAGTTT
>NW_020528989.1:0-16404 GCF_003368295.1 Carassius auratus | reverse complement strand
GGCTTGTTGCTAATGGCGCTCTATATGGTTGCTAGGGCGTGGCTTGATAGATTCACAGTGATCCTGAGAGGCTGATTGGTTGCCTGATTCAAATGAGCCCACCCCCTTGTCTCTATGACACTGTGATCCTGAGTTATGTTCAATACAATATCCCTATGTAATTTCCCATAGTAGGAAAAGCACATTGTTTCATGGGCGATCCCTCACCATACTATGTCAATGGGGCAACTTTGGGGGTCTCTAGCACCCCAGGGGTACAACTTGTACCCCTCTGAGAGGTGTCCTCTCGCACAGCCTGATAGCCTCTCCAAATGTGGTGATTCACATGTTTCTGCGAATTTCTCTCTCGGAGCTACGATCCGTCAAAGTCGGCCGTAATGCGTTGTCTATGCGATTTTTCGGCCGATATTTCGCCCGGTGTACGAACATCGTACGCCCGATCGCTTATAAAAGTCATAGCACACCATTCCCGATTAGGCCGCACGATTTGACGCCTGTTTCGTTGGTCTGTGACGAAAACTGCGGGACTAGTTACGCGCCGAAATTTGTACGGAAGAATAATAATAAGAACTAGAAGGTACATTTCCTGAAGAAAATGTGAGTGGTGCTTGCAGTGGCAAAACTCGCCCCTCTGTTGCTAGGGTGTGGTTGCTAGGGTACCTGGGGTGGTTGCTAGGGCAGTTGCTAGGGTCCCCATGATGGTTGCTAGGGGCCGTTGCTAGGGTACTCAGGGTGGTTGCTAGGGTAATCGGGGTGGTTGCTAGGGTACCAGGGGTGGTTGCTAGGGTGGTTGCTAGGGTCCCCATGATGGTTGCTAGGGCCGTTGCTAGGGTACTCAGGGTGGTTGCTAGGGTGTTGCTATGTGGTTGCTAGGGTACCCGGAGTGGTTGCTAGGGCGGTTGCTAGGGTCCCCATGATGGTTGCTAGGGCCGTTGCTATGGTACTCAGGGTGGTTGCTAGGGTAATCGGGGTGGTTGCTAGGGTGTTGCTATGTGGTTGCTAGGGTACCTAGGGTGGTTGCTAGGGCGGTTGCTAGGGTCCCCATGATGGTTGCTAGGGCCGTTGCTAGGGTACCCAGGGTGGTTGCTAGGGTAATCGGGGCGGTTGCTAGGGTGTTGCTATGTGGTTGCTAGGGTACCCGGGGTGGTTGCTAGGGCGGTTGCTAGGGTCCCCATGATGGTTGCTAGGGCCGTTGCTAAGGTACCCAGGGTGGTTGCTAGGGTAATTGGGGTGGTTGCTAGGGTGTTGCTATGGGGTTGCTAGGGTACCCGGGGTGGTTGCTGGGCAGTTGCTATGGTAACCAGGGTGGTTGTTATGATGTTACTAGGTGGTTGGTAGTTGTCACAGATGGTCACTATGTAGTTATTATAGAGTTCTTAGCCCATTTGAGCACTTAGCTAATCACTATTAGCATGTAGCTAATCACTGCTAGCATGACTAGCATGTTGGAAGTCCAGTGTGCTAGCATGAGCCAAAAAATCCAACCGCCATGTCTGTACGATGTTCTGATGCAGAGATATAGGTCGTGCAAAACGGTTGCTAGGGTACTCCATTTGGTTGCTATGGAGTGGCTTTGCAGCTGCCAATGGTGATACTCCAAAGGCTGCTCGTCAATATAAACCAACCCCCATGCCTCTACGATGTTCTGATGCAGAGATATAGATCTTGCAAAACGGTTGCTAGGGTACTGTGTTTGGTTGCTAGGGAGTGGCCTGGCAGCTGCCAATGATGATACTCCATTGGTTGCTTGCTAATATAAACCAACCCCCATGCCTCTATGTCTTTCAGATGTTAAGATATCTGTCTTTGGATTTTGGTTGCTAGGTAGCTCTTAATGGTTGCTAGGGCGTGGCTAGGTTGTCTTGAAGGAGATACATGATTGGCCGTTTGCTGCCCGAGTCAAACGAGCCCACCCTCATGTTTCTATGACACTTCTATCCAAAGTTATTCATTTGATCTTTTTCAATGGAAGTCTATGGGGCTTGTTGCTATGGTGCTCTATATGGTTGCTAGGGCGTGGCTTGATAGCTTCATAATGATCCTGAGAGTCTGATTGGTTGCTTGATTCAAATGAGCCCACCCCCTTGTCTCTATGACACTGTGATGCCGAGTTATGTTCAATACAATATCCCTATGTAATTTCCCATAGTAGGAAAAACACAGTGTTTCATGGGCGATCCCTCACCATAATATGTCAATGGGGCAAATTTGGGGGTCTCTAGCACCCCAGGGGTACAACTTTTACCCCTCTGTGAGGTATGTTCTCGCACAGCCTGATAGCCTCTCCGAATGTGGTGATTTACGTTTTTCTACGAAATTCCCTCTCTGTGCTATAATCCGTCAAAGTTTTCCAGTAATGCATTGTCTATGCGATTTTTCGCCCGTTTTGTCGCCCGGTGTACGAACATCGTACGCCCGATCGCTTATAAAAGTCATAGCACACCATTCCCGATTAGGGCGCACGATTTGACGCCTGTTTCGTTGGTCTGTGACGAAAACTGCGGGACTAGTTACGCGCCGAAATTTGTACGGATCTAGAAGAATAATAATAATAAGTATGTGAGATAATAGTAGTAGTGCTTTGCCTCCGGCAAGCACCACTAACTAGAAGGTACATTTCCTGAAGAAAATGTGAGTGGTGCTTGCAGTGGCAAAACTCACCCCTCTGTTGCTAGGGTGTTCTGCACATTTACAAGAGAGCCAACCACCATCTCTGAAGAATGTTCTGGTACTGAGACATGGCTTCTTTATATAGCGATATGGATGCTGAGGTGTTCTAAATGGCTGCTAGGGTGTGGCTAGACAGTTACTATTTTGATATTTGCAGACTGGTTTCTCACCTGCAACAAAAGAGCAGACCTGGAAATCCATTTCTTTCCTGAAAAAATCCTTTCCTGAAACTTAAGCGCTAACATGATCTTGAACTACAGCATCAATCACTGATTTTACTGGGAAAATCACTTTACAATAAGGATCATTAGTTCAAGTTTAATGTATTAAATAACATTTACTAACTATGACCAATACATTACTGTATTTAGTAATCTTTGTTAATGTTAGTTCATGAAAATACAATTGTTCATTGTTTGTTCATGTTAATTCACAGTGCATTAACTAATTTTAACATGGTTTTTATAATGTGTTAGTAAATGTTGAAATTAAACATGAACAAATATTAATAAATTCTGTAGAAGTGCAGACCATTATTAGTTCATGTTAACTAATGTAGTAACTAATGCCAACTAATGAAACTTACTGTAAAGTGTTAGAAACAAATGCTATACCAGGGTGTATTCAAACATGCCAAACACAATTGCTTTAATTCACTTATGTGGAAAATCACGAGCCTAATACGACATAAACTTTATTAAATTAAAGATTTCTTATCATTGTTTGTGATATAAATGTGTCATATGTTAAAAAAAACATTATCTAACATGAGGAGACTTGAAGAAAAATGCCCTTTATTTGAATTAATGGGTGGCTCTTAAAAGAGCCGTTGCTGCCCTTAAAAGGACATTTGACAGCTTCATCGTTGGAGTTCTGCCTGCAGAGCTTCTGTTAGGTTACTCAGCAAGCGCTCATTGCCCTCTGGGCTCAGGTGGACTCCGTCCCGGGACAGATGTGACAGATCAATGTTGGAATGACGAACGCAGCGCATCTGTCTCTCTGCCAAGAAGCCTGCAATCGAATTGTTGACCCAACGCCGGCTCCGTTCGATGCCATATGCAGACCTAGCAGTTTGCCCTCGCCAATTAAGTCGGGGCAGAATAAATGAAAAAAGAAGCCTGGTTCTGGGGAGAATCCTGAAGACTTCAGCCAGGTCCGTCTTCATTTCCCGAAGGAAATCCAGGCGGTTGCGTCCCTCCCGACACAAGCTGTTTCCACCGAGGTGAATAATCAAGATGTCAGGAGCTGGAGCTCTGGCCCTGAGAGACCGCAGCACTGGAAGCAACTGCTCCCAGAGTCTGCCTCCTCTGCCCTGCCAAGTAATGCTGCAGCGAAGGCCAAGGCTCCTGTCGAGCCCCTGCTCACTGATGTGAGCATACAGCCTCCGAATAATTGAACTCCCAACAATCCACACACGAGGTACTCTGTCATCCGCCATCTCGAAGAAGAGTGAGGGTGCTGTGATTTGGCGCCAGTATTTAAGATGAACGCTGTGCTTAATTGTCAAAGGGTGGAGCTGTTGCACATTCTACAGGCAGCGAACGCTTTAGAGCAGTGCACAATAAATGAATATCCCACATTTATGCCAAGCGGTTGCTGTTTATAATTTATGAAAATGTTTATGTTGCAGTGTATATATGGTACAATATTTTAGACTGTTGTAAGAGTGTATTTTATCTCCCTAATCTGAAATCGAATGAGCAGCCTCCAATAGTAAGACATACATTTCAAAATAAGAGTCCCGGTGTATATCGGTCTCGTTTATA
This sequence comes from Carassius auratus, assembly GCF_003368295.1. Classification (NCBI taxonomy): domain Eukaryota; kingdom Metazoa; phylum Chordata; class Actinopteri; order Cypriniformes; family Cyprinidae; genus Carassius; species Carassius auratus. The sequence continues at coordinate 11,968 of NW_020528989.1, read as the reverse complement.
ATTAAAAGCCACGTATATGCATAATTAATTTCTCCCCTGCTCATTACTGATATCTTGTTAAACAATAAACCCAGCAAAACAGATGCATTAGAGCAGTGGTTCTCAAATTTTTTTGAGTGGAGTACCACATGAGGCATTAACCATCTTCTAACAATCAACCCTCTGCATACCTTTCCACTGCACCTTTTCCCTTAAAGGATATTATTTGCACCCTAAATTGACATTGGTCATATTCTATATTTATAAATACATGTACAAAAATCTAGAAAAAATACAATGATAAAAATCGAAAAACTCTTGAGAGCAATTACTGACAATTCGGTTGTTAAGTGATGACGTAAGAAGCGCTGTTTCCGTGTCCAAGCCTCAACTCCCTTAACTTGAGAATACGACCTCAACAGCCGTTTATGAGCACTGTTTATCCATATTAATAATTTAATCTAAACGCTTTCAAACTTACAGTATACACTACAGTCTCCTTGCTTACAGCGTCCCAAACACAAATAATTTATATATATATTTTTTATATTTATATTTTCATTGTCTGGCTATCTGGGACTTCGGTATGGAGTTAAAGGTTAAGATTATAACTTTTTCGCTAGTATTCTATCACATCGTGAGTTTATACTAGCACCTTTTGATCTGATAGAGCGTTTGGACACGGAAGCGCTGCTACGTGACGTCAGACTTAACAAGCGAATACTGTGAAGAACATTACTTGATTCTACCCTTTTGATCGCTGAACTATGAAATCAAGATCACATTTGCGATCGTGTGGATAATTGGATTTGCGTTTTTGGAGGTTCGATTTTGTGACCTTTTTGAAACATCTCGCGGCACAGATGAACATAAAATTTAAGTAAATCTTCTGTTGACTAGCAGTGCATTCATACCCTTCATTGTTAAATAAAGTTTACCTGTTGTTTCTGAAATCATGCAGTCTTCCTCTCTTGAAATTTCCACTTTGTCTTGGAGAGCGCAGATCGTGGTTGCTTAGCAATGACAGACGCCACTTGAGCACTGTCTACTTGTTCCGGTGAAATCACAAAATAAAATGTACACAAACATGTTCTTACTCTTGACATACAACCACCGATTTTAATTGGAAAACATACTATACTTCGAATTAACCTCTTGCTGGTTTGGGTGGCCAATTTATTCACTCCTGTAAAGAATCACGAGCTTAATAGTACCACTATTGTAGGTGTGATGCTAAGCATTAAACACCAGTTCTTTCTCAATAAATTAAAATACATAATTTGTGAACACCATAAGGTTACTTAATATTTTGCAATCGTTAGTTCTGACATAATTTAATAAAAAATATATATATAATAAAAAAAATATATATATATATATATATATGTAAACTGTGATAATACGCAGACATATTGTGGCCTTGATTAAAAAACATATACAATTGTTTTTGGAAACAGCATACCTTCAGTAAGCAAGGTTTGGGTTAATCAACTGAGAATATATTTTACAGTAAGTTAACCTTGCTTTCTGGAAAAACCCCTGGACCTTCTGTGAAGTTCACAAGAACACATATTTAATGTGCCACTGAAGAAGATTCAATAAAGACAAAAACACTTGATGTGCCAATTCAACCAAAATGTTTATTAAAAGATTTAGAAAACGCCTGTTGTGCCAAATCCCACCCTATAAATGTCATACTAGCTCACATATAAATATTATTTTAACTTTATATTACAATTATACAATTATGAAAATAAAAAACAAATATCTGACTGTTGCAATAAAATTGTTAAAATCAAGTTTCTATTTTGGCAGAATAGTGATGAAAGTGTTTGACTTATTGTATTAATAAAGTGAACCTTGTACATGTTGCACTTAAAGCCATTGTAAAATACTCAATTACAGTCCATGATTGCGTCTATTACTGCACAAGTGTTTATAAAGGGCATAAGGCCATACATAAGCCCTGTGATTTCAGAAAACAACACCCCTTAGCAGTTCTGAAAGCACTGTTAATCACAGCATCACAGGGCTTACTGCTTTACCGTAAGTGACTAAGCCATAACATGATTTTACTTTTATTTGTTTAAATTTCTATGATTTAATAAAAAAATTATGAATTGAGTCGCAAACTGTTGTTTTAGAAACCCTGGTCGGCAGGGATGCGAGAGGGACACAGGATTTGACACAACACCCCCAGTGAGCAAGCCAGAGGCGACGGTGGCAAGGAAAAAACTCTTAAGGAGATAAAAAACCTTGAGAGGAACCAGACTCATCAGGGGGAACCCATCCTCCTCGGGCATGGCGTACACATTATAAGAACATTCTTATTCAAGCTAATATATGAAATAGTTAACTGAGACCAATTATTTAATATAATAAGATGATTTAAAAATATATATATTAAAACTGATTAATCGATCATCTAATGATTAAAGGCAATCAGGGGTATAATGAAGCATCTCCCGCCATCTAGCCGCTGGATCTGACATGGCAAACAGGCTGGACACCCTGAGGTAGAGGGGGTAAAACAGATATGATCATGTTAGTGAATTGAATTCATTTTTTTCATTCTACAAGACTTACAGAGCATAAACTTTCAGGTCAGATGTATGTTTTGCAAGAGACATTTCTGCTCTCTCACTTCTGAGAACCATCATACACTTAAAAATCTAAGCGTTCACATCAAAATACATTCCCCTGAACAAACACACTGTATGATAAAATGCACTGAAACACTAGACCTTACCAGTATTATTGACAAACTTTACCTCATTGCTTTAATGTGCTTCTTCCATTGCTTCTTTGGTCTTCAGCATTGTCTTCAACTCCAAACACATCTGGTACCGTCCTCTGGCAATGAAATTGATAAATGAATAACAGGATCACTGCATACACATTTACTAATAAACTAAAAAAAATAAGTAAACTAAAACTTACTGAAAGAAATTAGCACATAAGATGGTATCCAGCTCATCATCATCAGTGGTGAAGCACACTTGATCTTCTCAGACATTCTGACTCGCCGGTTCCTGAAAAACATCAAAATCAAAATTAGATTAAGATATTCCTTTAAATGTGGTTATTGTGTGCAGTAGCACAGTGACTGAAGTGACATTTTTTAACACTTACCTTTAGATGGTATATTGCACACTCATATCCAGTGTTGCAGAGGATTGCTATGGTCTCCAAAATCTTCCTGCAACTTTACAGAAGAGCACATATCAATATTAGAATAGCAGAGGACTGCAAATAATATATCCAGTGCACATTGTACAGACTGAACACAAATCATTTGAAACAAATGTTACGTTAAGGTCAAAATCAAATACATCACAACAGTTTCTTACTACTTCTCACTTAACCTTACTGTCTTTTATGACTTACTGCTGCTGTTGCTCTCACTGTCTGTGTCTTCCCTGGAGTTATTACACTAACCCTGACTGAGTCCTGTATTCTGCTGCCTTCACTTCCTGTCCTGCCTGGAGCTGCCACACTACTCCTTCGTCCTTCCTGCTGCTGTACTCTAGTTAACTCAGGGACACAACACCTTCATATTAACACGAACAACACAATATAACCGCAACGTCACTGCCGTCGATAAAGGAGGTTAAATGGAACCTCAGTTCAGTATGGCTTAAGGCCAAGACACCACTCATACAGAAGCCACTGGGGAACTAAGGCTGGTGTTGCCCCACTGTTGTCGTTAATGCTGATTCAGTGGCCCCAGTGACCTGGTATAGCGGGCAATTCACCTATGGAAAAAAACGCAATACACAGTACACAGGATTGTGGTAACTGTGGTAGGTCTCTAACACGCCCGATTGATGACAGAAGTCCGGATTTGAAATGTAGATGTGGTCAAGTAGTGTGTGCTTTTCCGTCGTCGCTGATGTAATCAGTTGCGTGTATCCTCGAGATTGAAACAACTCCAGAATAGGTTTTTTTCCAGGGTGTAAGAGGTCCTCGTTGAAATCTCCACAGATGATGACGAGATCGTTGTGTGTGAGGTCCAGGTAATCCAGCATACTGTTCAGGTTGGTCAAGAAATCTCCAACACTGTACTGTGGTGGCCTATACACAGCTACGACTGCTGCTTTTATTGGGGAATCCAATTTGATCACAGCAAACTCCAGATCAGTCACATTTTGTATATATTGCCTGGGCTGAGTTGGAATGTGCTCCTTGCAATATATTGCGACTCCACCTCCATTTTTCCTTCCAAGTTCTTGATGTGTGGAGTAGGAGACATGCCTGTTGCGTGTGAACAAGTTGTATCCTTCCAATTGGAGATCTGAAGTAGACGATCCAGTCAGGTGTGTTTCTGTTAAACACAGAAACATCGGCGAGTTGTAGCTCATGATGGCATCTGATATCCTCCATGTGAGATGCCAGTCCTTCCGTGTTGTGATGGATGATGGTGAGTGTCTGTTCCTGCCTATTTTCCCTCACGTGCTGCAAAAGTGGCATGATTTCTTCAACTCTTGCTCTTCTCATGCTTTGCAAAGAGGTTGTGATTTCAGGATCAGCATATATCTTCTTGTCGTCGAAATCCGTAATGTGTAATCCTTGTAGAGATGTCGTTCTGCTGAGGGCAACGTAGGCCATTCCCGGCTCAAAAATCTTCTTCAATGACACTACTGCAGAGTGCATTGTCATGCCTTGAACTTTGTGGGCTGTGCAGGCGTAAGCTAGCTTAATGGGAAACTGACGACGAACGGCTCCTTTCCTCAGACTTTCTTCAGATCTCTCAATGTAAACCAAGACGTCTTCTTCACCTCGTACCTTTTTACGGTGTTTCTGACCGGCGTTCGGATTGTCAAGTTGAAGTCCTAACATTTGTACGGTGTCGATTCCATCTTTTGTTTTGGTGACGATGTTTGCAATCGTGCCAAAACATCCATTGACAATTCCATCTTCTACATCCAGGTTCCTGGTTACCATCACACGAACTCCCACTGCAACTTGCATTGTGTCCAGCAAGTCGTCCTTTTTTCCAGTGACAGGTTTGTTTAATCGCTTCATCCTTCCTGTTCTTGGGTCTTTCCTGTAGTCTTCGGCATCAATTGTTATGATGTCAGCGAAGAGGGCCTGTACAATCTCGGTATTGTACTTGTCAACCTCTTTGTTAGTGGCGAATATGTGTAGAGCATCACGTGGGACAGTCTTCTGGCTTCTTCACAGCCTGGAATAACAAAGCTCGATCATCTTCCCTGAGAGCTTCTGTCTTCTGCCTCACTCGTAGTCGGTTCAACAGTTGAGCGAAAGCGAGGTCTTCCTTCTGCCGCATGATCTCTGTGAGTGTGATGATTTGAAAATGGTCCTTCCAGAAGTCCAGCATATCCTCTTCATACACACAGAGCGGTTTGGCTTTACCAAGCGGTGGCAGTTGATAATAATCCCCTACGACGAGGCAAGATATTCCTCCAAAAGGTTTCTTGTTGCCTTTGATCTGCTGAAATCTCCAGTTTACGTATGTGAACAGATCCTTTGAAACCATGGATATTTCATCGATGATAAGAATCTCCACGTCGCGTAATCCTGCTCTCACTTCATCAAGGGCGTTCCCAAGTCCTTGATAAGGTGGCTTCAGACTCCTTGGCAGTTTTAAAAGGGAATGCAGCGTTTTTCCAGAGATGTTGAATGCTGCAGTTCCAGTAAACGCAGACAACAACACCGTGGGCACGGAGAGATCCCCTTCTTCCCGGAGTCGAGGGAGTTGTCGCAGAATCTTAGTTGCTTCCGAGTGTATGCACTTGATGACGTGCGATTTCCCACAACCTGCACCGCCTGACAAAAAGTAAAAAAACTGCTCTGGATTGTGACCCCACACACGCTTCTGACACCACTGGCGGACAGTGTAAAAAATTGCTGCCTGCGTCTCATTTAGACTCCTAAACATCTTCCTCAGATATTCATTAGTCATCTGTGGTGCCTCAATCTGTGGTACGACTCCGTCTCCATCTTCACGACGAATCTGGTATTCTGGAACATCATCCTGTTCATTTTCTTCTGGATGGACGTCTTGTTGTTCTGCAATACACTCCATCCGATCAACGTCGATTTCAGGCGCAAAAGGCACACCAAGCATTCTCAGACGGTCCTTCCCGCTGCAGCTGTTCATATGCTTCGTCCACTTTTTTGCCGTGCTTTTCAAACTTCTTCTGTTGTGCTTTAACTAAGCCACGGACAGGGAATCGGAAATTGGGGTGTGACGGGAGTTCTACAAGTCCCCTTTTGTAAAACTCCTGATACGTTGGAAACCCTTGAGGTTTCAGCTGTTCGTTGACACGATGTGGCACGTAAAGTTTTACCATTGTTCCGCAAAACTTCTCCGGTTGCTTCTCCTCTGAAAAGCGAGCATACCTGACAATTGCAGCCTTACCAACAGTTCTCTTCTGAATGAATCCCATATCGTTGAGGAGTGGGAGGACATTCTTTCCTTTAGTTTGCCGACCATACACAACACGGTAATTAGACACAAAGTCTGCAAGGCACATCTTTTCAAACTCCAGTGTTCGAGGCCTTGCTCTGTATTTCTCTATAATACCTGACATCCAGACATCCTCTGAATCAGGATCTTTGCTGTGTAGGACACTACGGGGCAAACTCATCCTCAGGGCATCATCATCCGTCGGTATAAACACAACATTTCGTGAACACTTCTTCAATGGTAAGCTGCATGTCCGTGCCACAGACTCCTGAGCACTCACTTGCCTGTGTTTGGAGTAGGCCTGCATTATCTGCTTCATTTCGTCCTCTTCGTTTACGTTGGTTTCCACGAACACCCTTGATCACGGTCTTCAGGTAATCATTCATTTCGTGTTCTGGCTTGGAAATGTAGGACAACATATACATGATGCAGCTGAAAGAGTCAAGAACGAACTGTATGTCCATGTTAGCGTTCCATGCCCTCAGCAAATCTGGGTTGTATCCATTCACCCAAGCCTCCTTTGGATCACGCTTCAGCAAAATCACGTTTGAAGTGGACAGTGCCTCAGCGTATTTACAGTAATCATCCATGGACAGATTACATTTGGTCAGCAAGTCTGACAAGTTGTCAAAGGAGGCCTGGGGATCGTTTAACAAGTCCCACACTGGCTTGAGTTTATTCCTGGCTTCTTTCATTGCTTTTCGAGCAGCGTCCTGTCTTCTCTTCTTTCTCTCTTGTTGGTGTTGGTCTTCGTTTTCATCTTCCTCAGGACGTTGTGGAGCGTCCTGTCTCCTCTTCTTTCTCTCTTGGTGGTGTTGCTCTTCGTTTTCATCTTCCTCAGGACGTTGTGGTCGTGGACGGGTGATGGTGGTGCTTGACATGGGAAGTTTAGGGAACCCATATCTACACAACACATTTCCTTTCTTGCAAGATTTGGAGTGCTTCTTGCTGTGAAGCTGAACTTCGGTGACAATTTTATGAAGCTCGGGATCGGTGGTAGGGTCTGGCAACTGGCAGGTTATGTAACGGTCAATGAAGTCACACACTACTTGGTCGGACTGATTTTCAAATTCGGGTGCCCCCTTTACCCAGGCCAGCAGATGAATGTGTGGGCTTCCTCTAGCTTGAAACTCCACGCGATAAAAGTAATCCTCGACTTCGCCGATGGGTTGAGCAGGTGACAAAAGCAGATGATTCATTAACGCATCCACTCGTTTCTCAAACATCCGCATGACGGTGACGGGGTTACTTCGGAGGATTTCACATTTCGTCGTCCAGTCAAGCTCTGAAAAGACGACCTCTTCACCTTGCTGAGCCTTGATTGCCGTTATTCACTTCTGGCCATCGCATTTCGGCTGCACTGAATGTGCAAAAAAAAGTAGGATTCCCTAACTGCCTGATCATGGCCTGTAGATCTCTCAACGTTTTCTCCCAATAAGATGGAGTGCCTCTCAGGGGTTGCATAAACCTTGTGGCGTCACGGCTGTGGACCAGTCTTTCGACCTCAAGATCATCCTGAAGAAGCTTGTTGGAGATTCTACGTCCATCTTTTGTAACGGGTTTGCCCTTTCGCAACTGGATAGACATGCTGTTTCTAGCCATGTGCGTTTCAGTGACAAACTGCGCAAAGAAGAGATAACTCTGGTCTTTGGCAAAACGAGTATCCACGCAGAACAGTCTAGCATTGAAATACATGCTTGGTGATAATGCAACTTGTCGTGCCTCATCAATTGTGTTCTGTCCAGTGGGAAACTGTACGGGGAAGGCCATGGCTTCCAATTTGGGAACCTTGAAAAATCCGACTGGCTTTTTCCCTTGAGCAGGCGCAATGCTGAAGATTCCCTCACCGTACGACAGCAAGTCCTGTCCAATGTCGAGTGGCTGCATGCATGTGTCCAGAGTGAGGCCAGGCCTGAGCTCATCCTTTTCTTCTGTGCTGACATGCTGCTCATCCTGTTCAGAGACAACAACTTCCTGTTCTCCTCTGTGGCATTCAGCTCATCATCAGCGAGAAATTCAAATGTGGGTAGCGTCACTAATCAAGATGTCCCTGTATTCTGAATGCATTCGCTTTCAGTTTTGTTAATGCTGCTAACACATTGTGCATATTCACTGTATGGAAGTGTTGGTATCCTCTGAACTTGATGTGTCTTTTCAGCTTCACCTGTAGGAGCTGGACTCACTGTTAGGCCTTGGGAGACAGTTAACTGTTTTCTCCACCTCAGAGGGCACACACACAACAGCACCATAAACTGATCGCTGCTGTCCTTTTGGCAATGCAACTATTTTTGCAAAAGGAACAATTTTGGCGATAAGCTGTCGTTCAAGAACATTCAGCTCAAGCAGTTCTGCAGGGATGGGTGGCAATTCAAGTCTGTTTGCCGCTGCAATAGAAGGCATGGATCCTCTCTTCAGATGGCTGTCACAGGTGTGGCAGATCCACTCCTGTCTTCGCTCATCTGGAACTGCACAAGGAACTGAGCAGGCACTGTCACAAGCATGAACATATTTCCCGGTTAAGCAAAAGGCTGTAATATGAACATTTTTGACGTATCGTGTTCTATTACACATCTTGACTTGATTTGGAAAAAGGGTCCTGTGACAGACTGTGCAGATGTAAGTTGGACCATGCAGAATTTGACACCGAAATGCAGATATGGCCTTTTGAATCAAGCTGTTGGACACAGGCTGGTTTGTCGCATCAGAATTGGGTGTATCCTGGCTGGAACGAATGTATGGCTTGTATTTTCTCTTGATCCTTAATGCACATCTCAACTTGTGAAGAATGTGGAATCCAGGATCGGTGAGACACTTCTGTTTCTTCTGGAGAGTACAACGTAGAATGTGATGTGACCTAAACTCTGAATCACTTGCATATCTTCTGGCCATGTAGTCCTTCATTTTCTTCTGGAAAAGAACATCAGTGTGGTACCTCCTGACCATGTAGTCCTTCTTTTTCTTCTGGAAAACATCATCAGTGTGGTACCTCCTGACCATGTAGTCCTTCTTTTTCTTCTGGAAAAGATCATCGATGTGGTACCTCCTGACCATGTAGTCCTTCTTTTTCTTCTGGAAAAGATCATCGTGTGGTACCTCCTGTCCATGTAGTCCTTCTTTTTCTTCTGGAAAAGATCATCAGTGTGGTACTCCTGTCCATGTATTTCTTCTTTTTCTTCTGGAAAAGAGCATCAGTGTGGTACCTCCTGGCCATGTACTCCTTCTTCTTCTTCTGGAAAAGATCATTAGTGTGGTACCTCCTGACAAAGTACTCCCTCTTTTGCTTCTGACAAAAGGATTTTGATTAAACTTCCTTTTTCATTCGAAACTGCAAACTGGTGGCATACTTTTCTTTCTCATATTCCCTCTTTTTCGTTCTCGAATTTCAAAATGTGAAGTTTTGTCCTCAGTTCCTGCACACTTTCTTGCCATTTTACGCATTTCTTTTCTTCTTCGCTGCTTGTTTGTTTTTAAAACATTTATGACACTTTTTTTTTTTTGTCATCTGTCAGAACAAGATTTTCAGGGATTCTGATGTCAGCAGTTGTTTGTGTTTTGGCAGAGGTGAAGTTACTTGTGATGGTGACACACATGCTGCTGATGAGCATGGTTCCTCAGACTGTTGCTCCATTTCAAATGAAACAGCCATGAATTCATAGCAAGCTTGAGGACCACGATTCCAAAAAAGCTCAAGTAATCTGTTGGTCATGTCATGCAGGTTGGTGAAAGTTAGCATAACTGCCGTTCCATCACCAGTAGGATGTGGCCAACCTTCAGCAGTTCTGGAATGGGAATCAAAATATCCATATCTTCCAGATCTGTCTCTGAACACAGCAAAGCACTCTGGAGAAACAATAAGCAGTGCATGGCTGACATCTGTTGAGAGACACTGAAGTCTTTCATCAAGAGGAATCCACCACGCATCCATTTCCTGAGTTCCTCTGTCTCTCAGATACCCCATCACAACTTCTGACTTTTGGACGCTGTAGTTGTGGTTAGAAGTTGAGATGCTCACAGGTACTTCAGCCATGCTTAGAAGATCCTGTCGGAATCTTCCTTCAGCAATAAGCTGCATTTTAATGCCCACATACAAAGCATCCCCTTCCTCTAGCACCCTGTCAAGATCAGGCTGTTCGAACGAAGTTCCCTCACTGTGGTACGCAAGGAATGTCAGAGCTACACATGTGCACTGAGTGTTTCGTGAGAAAACATCATACCTTGCATCACTCTGGCAGTGAGACGCCTGCACGGATATAACTCTAGATGTGTTGTCACCATCTTCATACTGCTGTCCATCAGAAACCTGAGCAACACCTTTACTGACGCTCGTCTGTCCTGTCAGGTCTAACTTTGTCCAACGAACTTTTTGAGCCGGGATCTCCTACCTTTCCGAGGCATCCTTCAAAAGATTAAAAGACAAAAACAGACAAAAGACATGATATAAAATAATCCATGACGTATCTGAATAGTCCATTAATTAGAAACAAATAACTTGGTCAAAGAGTTGGGAATTCTACAACCCACAAGCATATACAGACACAGAAATTGTGTAAATCTGATGCTCTCACTGTGAAAAACACTATCACATGCTGCATGCATGTAAACAAATTAGTGCTTAATTTTCAAACATACTCTCCATTAGAGTAAGATAATTTAGATAAATTACTGCCTTTTGCATTTTTATGATCATAATACTCAACTGGATTAAATGATCCAAGTTTAACTTCTTAATTATCTGTTCTGATTATTTTTCTGTAATAATAATAATAACCCGATGATTTCACATCATCAAATAAGCAAACTGTCTTAAAATGTTTAGCAAACTGTCATCTTTTCTTCATTATGTGTTTGAACAGAAAATGACTGTAAAAAGAGTGGTTTAATGCTACAATCAAATAGTACTGTATTCAATAAGCATTTTTTACAGGATATTTTCAGTCACTTACTTCACGAAATGCTGAAGCGATACAACCTGCAAAGTATTCTCAAGAAGAAAACAAGTTAGTTAATTGACAAGAAAAAGAACGACTTCTAAACAGATAATAAACTTTTTCAATAAAATAACAGTAATAAATAAAACAAATTATTAATCTAGTGTTAATAGGAACAAACTTTTTTCCAAAGAACAATAGCAGATTGTTTAGGTAAAAATTATTAACCAAGTATTAAAGGACTGAACTTTTAAAAGAACAGTAGTAACTGAACACTAATTAGTATTAAAATGAATGAATTTTTTTTTTTTTTTTTTTTTTTTTGGTGGGTGGGGGGTTGGGGGATTGGGGTGGGGTGGGGTGGGAAGAACAAAACAGAAGGACTGCTGCTTGGAGAAAGCGAAAAACCTGGAAAAGAAGACATATTAGGCAACTATAATAAATAATATTGAAAAGAAAACAACATAGCATCATTCAGGCATTTTGCACACTCACCAAACGTTCAGCTGCAGAGAAAAATGCAGGTTCGTGCTCTGAATAGGCTGCAAAAAAACAAACAACAAAAACAATTGAAGACAGCCTATTCATGTGAAATAAGATCAATGTTCACATTTAATAAAAAATTAAA
>NW_020528988.1:0-26830 GCF_003368295.1 Carassius auratus | reverse complement strand
CAGCATACCTCAGTAAGCAAGGTTTGGGTCAATCTACTGAGAGTATATGTGACAGTAAGTTAACCTTGCTTTCTGGAAAACCCCCTGGACCTTCTGTGAAGTTCACAAGAACACATTAAATGTGCCATTGAAGAAGATTCAATAAAGACAAAAACACTTGATGTGCCAATTCAACCAAAATGTTTATTAAAAGATTTAGAAAACGCCTGTTGTGCCAAATCCCACCCTATAAATGTCATACTAGCTCACATATAAATATTATTTTAACTTCATATTAAAATTATACAATTATGAAAATAAAAAACAAATATCTTACTGTTGCAATAAAATTTTAAAATCAAGTTTCTATTTTGGCAGAATAGTGGTGAAAGTGTTTGAATTATTGTATTAATAAAGTGAACCTTGTGCATGTTGCATTTAAAGCCATTGTAAAATACTCAATTACTGTCCATGATTGCGTCTATTACTGCACAAGTGTTTATAAAGGGCATAAGGCCATACATAAGCCCTGTGATTTCAGAAAAACAACACCCCTTAGCAGTTCTGAAAGCACTGTTAATCACAGCATCACAGGGCTTACTGCTTTAAAGTGACTAAGCCATAACATGATTTCACTTTTATTCGTTTAAATTTCTATGATTTAATAAAAAAAATTGAATTGAGTCGCAAACTGTTGTTTTGGAAACCCTGGTCGGCAGGGACGCGAGAGGGACACAGGATTTGACACAACACCCCCAGTGAGCAAGCCAGTGGCGACGGTGGCAAGGAAAAAACTCTTAAGGAGATAAAAAACCTTGAGAGGAACCAGACTCATCAGGGGGAACCCATCCTCCTCGGGCATGGCGTACACATTATAAAAACATTATTATTCAAACTAATATATGAAATAGTAACTGAGACCAATTATTTAATATAATAAGATAATTTAAAAATATATATTAAAATTAATTAATTGATCATCTAATGATTCAGTGCAATCAGGGGTATAATGAAGCATCTCCCGCCATCTAGCCGCTGGATCTGACATGGCAAACAGGCTGGACACCCTGAGGTAGAGGGGGTAAAACAGATATGATCATGTTAGTGAATTGAATAAAAATTTTTTCATTCTGCAAGACTTACAGAGCATAAACTTTCAGGTCAGATTTCTGCTCTCTCACTTCTGAGGACCATCATACACTTTAAAAATCTAAGCGTTCACATCAAAGCACATGCCTCTGAACAAACACACTGTATGATAAAGTGCACTGAAACACTAGACCTTTCCAGTATTATTGACAAACTTTACCTCAGTGCTTAAATGTTCTTCTTCCGTTGCTTCTTTGGTCTTCAGCATTGTCTTCAACTCCAAACACATCTGGTCCCGTCCTCTGGCAATGAACTTAATAAATGAATAACAGGATCACTGCATACACATTACTAATAAACTAAAAAAAATAAGTAAACTAAAACTTACTGAAAGAAATTAGCACATAAGCTGGTATCCAGCTCATCATCATCAGTGGTGAAGCACACTTGATCTTCTCAGACATTCTGACTCGCCGGTTCCTGAAAAACATCAAAATCAAAATTAGATTACAATATTCCTTTAAAATGTGGTTATCACATGCAGTAGCACAGTGACTGAAGTGACATCTTTTAACACTTACCTTTAGATGGTATATTGCACACTCATATCCAGTGTTGCACAGGACTGCTATGGTCTCCAAAATCTTCCTGCAACTTTACAGAAGAGCACATATCAATATTAGAATAGCAGAGGACTGCAAATAATATATCCAGTACACATCGTACAGATTGAACACAACATTTGAAACAAATGTTACGTTAGGGTAAAAATCAAATTACATCACAACAGTGTCTTAATACTTCTCACTTAACCTTACTGTCTTTTAATGACTTACTGCTGCTGTTGCTCTCACTGTCTGTGTCTTCCCTGGAGTTATTACACTGACCCTGACTGCGTCCTGTATTCTGCTGCCTTCACTTCCTGTCCTGTCTGGAGCTGCCACACTAATCCCTTCGTCCTTCCTGCTGCTGTACTCTAGGTAACTCAGGGACACAACACCTTTATATTACCACGGACAACACAATATAACCGCAACGTCACTGCCGTCGATAAAGGAGGTTAAATGGAACCTCAGTTCAATATGGCTTAAGGCCAAGACACCACTCATACAGAAGCCACTGGGGAACTAAGGCTGGTGTTGCCCCACTGTTGTCGTTAATGCTGATTCAGTGGCCCCAGTGACCTGGTATAGCGGGCAATTCACCTATGGAAAAAAACGCAATACACAGTACACAGGATTGTGGTAACTGTGGTAGGTCTGTAACACGCCCGATTGATGCAGAAGTCCGGATTTGAAATGTAGATGTGGTCAAGTAGTGTGTGCTTTTCCGTCGTCGCTGATGTAATCAGTTGCGTGTATCCTCGAGATTGAAACAACTCCAGAATAGGTTTTTTTCCAGGGTGTAAGAGGTCCTCGTTGAAATCTCCACAGATGATGACGAGATCGTTGTGTGTGAGGTCCAGGTAATCCAGCATACTGTTCAGGTTGGTCAAGAAATCTCCAACACTGTACTGTGGTGGCCTATACACAGCTACGACTGCTGCTTTTATTGGGGAATCCAATTTGATCACAGCAAACTCCAGATCAGTCACATTTTGTATATATTGCCTGGGCTGAGTTGGAATGTGCTCCTTGCAATATATTGCGACTCCACCTCCATTTTTCCTTCCAAGTTCTTGATGTGTGGAGTAGGAGACATGCCTGTTGCGTGTGAACAAGTTGTATCCTTCCAATTGGAGATCTGAAGTAGACGATCCAGTCAGGTGTGTTTCTGTTAAACACAAAACATCGGCGAGTTGTAGCTCATGATGGCATCTGATATCCTCCATGTGAGATGCCAGTCCTTCCGTGTTGTGATGGATGATGGTGAGTGTCTGTTCCTGCCTATTTTCCCTCACATGCTGCAAAAGTGGCATGATTTCTTCAACTCTTGCTCTTCTCATGCTTTGCAAAGAGGTTGTGATTTCAGGATCAGCATATATCTTCTTGTCGTCGAAATCCGTAATGTGTAATCCTTGTAGAGATGTCGTTCTGCTGAGGGCAACGTAGGCCATTCCCGGCTCAAAAATCTTCTTCAATGACACTACTGCAGAGTGCATTGTCATGCCTTGAACTTTGTGGGCTGTGCAGGCGTAAGCTAGCTTAATGGGAAACTGTCGACGAACGGCTCCTTTCCTCAGACTTTCTTCAGATCTCTCAATGTAAACCAAGACGTCTTCTTCACCTCGTACCTTTTTACGGTGTTTCTGACCGGCGTTCGGATTGTCAAGTTGAAGTCCTAACATTTGTACGGTGTCGATTCCATCTTTTCCTTTGGTGACGATGTTTGCAATCGTGCCAAAACATCCATTGACAATTCCATCTTCTACATCCAGGTTCCTGGTTACCATCACACGAACTCCCACTGCAACTTGCATTGTGTCCAGCAAGTCGTCCTTTTTTCCAGTGACAGGTTTGTTTAATCGCTTCATCCTTCCTGTTCTTGGGTCTTTCCTGTAGTCTTCGGCATCAATTGTTATGATGTCAGCGAAGAGGGCCTGTACAATCTCGGTATTGTACTTGTCAACCTCTTTGTTAGTGGCGAATATGTGCAGAGCATCACGCGGGCAGTCTTCTGGCTTCTTCACAGCCTGGAATAACAAAGCTCTATCATCTTCCTTGAGAGCTTCTGTCTTCTGCCTCACTCGTAGTCGGTTCAACAGTTGAGCGAAAGCGAGGTCTTCCTTCTGCCGCATGATCTCTGTGAGTGTGATGACTTGAAAATGGTCCTTCCAGAAGTCCAGCATATCCTCTTCATACACACAGAGCGGTTTGGCTTTACCAAGCGGTGGCAGTTGATAATAATCCCCTACGACGAGGCAAGATATTCCTCCAAAAGGTTTCTTGTTGCCTTTGATCTGCTGAAATCTCCAGTTTACGTATGTGAACAGATCCTTAGAAACCATGGATATTTCATCGATGATAAGAATCTCCACGTCGCGTAATCCTGCTCTCACTTCATCTAGGGCGTTCCCAAGTCCTTGATAAGGTGGCTTCAGACTTCTTGGCAGTTTTAAAAGGGAATGCAGCGTTTTACCAGAGATGTTGAATGCTGCCGTTCCAGTAAATGCAGACAACAGCACCGTGGGTACGGAGAGATCCCCTTCTTCCCGGAGTCGAGGGAGTTGTCGCAGAATCTTAGTTGCTTCCGAGTGTATGCACTTGATGACGTGTGATTTCCCACAACCTGCACCGCCTGACAAAAAGTAAAAAAACTGCTCTGGATTGTGACCCCACACACGCTTCTGACACCACTGGCGGACAGTGTAAAAAATTGCTGCCTGCGTCTCATTTAGACTCCTAAACATCTTCCTCAGATATTCATTAGTCATCTGTGGTGCCTCAATCTGTGGTACGACTCCGTCTCCATCTTCACGACGAATCTGGTATTCTGGAACATCATCCTGTTCATTTTCTTCTGGATGGACGTCTTGTTGTTCTGCAATACACTCCATCCGATCAACGTCGATTTCAGGCGCAAAGGCACACCAAGCATTCTCAGACGGTCCTTCCCGCTGCAGCTGTTCATATGCTTCGTCCACTTTTTTGCCGTGCTTTTCAAACTTCTTCTGTTGTGCTTTAACTAAGCCACGGACAGGGAATCGGAAATTGGGGTGTGACGGGAGTTCTACAAGTCCCCTTTTGTAAAACTCCTGATACGTTGGAAACCCTTGAGGTTTCAGCTGTTCGTTGACACGATGTGGCACGTAAAGTTTTACCATTGTTCCGCAAAACTTCTCCGGTTGCTTCTCCTCTGAAAAGCGAGCATACCTGACAATTGCAGCCTTACCAACAGTTCTCTTCTGAATGAATCCCATATCGTTGAGGAGTGGGAGGACATTCTTTCCTTTAGTTTGCCGACCATACACAACACGGTAATTAGACACAAAGTCTGCAAGGCACATCTTTTCAAACTCCAGTGTTCGAGGCCTTGCTCTGTATTTCTCTATAATACCTGACATCCAGACATCCTCTGAATCAGGATCTTTGCTGTGTAGGACACTACGGGGCAAACTCATCCTCAGGGCATCATCATCCGTCGGTATAAACACAACATTTCGTGAACACTTCTTCAATGGTAAGCTGCATGTCCGTGCCACAGACTCCTGAGCACTCACTTGCCTGTGTTTAGAGTAGGCCTGCATTATCTGCTTCATTTCGTCCTCTTCGTTAACGTTGGTTTCACGAACACCCTTGATCACGGTCTTCAGGTAATCATTCATTTCGTGTTCTGGCTTGGAAATGTAGGACAACATATACATGATGCAGCTGAAAGAGTCAAGAACGAACTGTATGTCCATGTTAGCGTTCCATGCCCTTAGCAAATCTGGGTTGTATCCATTCACCCAAGCCTCCTTTGGATCACGCTTCAGCAAAATCACGTTTGAAGTGGACAGTGCCTCAGCGTATTTACAGTAATCATCCATGGACAGATTACATTTGGTCAGCAAGTCTGACAAGTTGTCAAAGGAGGCCTGGGGATCGTTTAACAAGTCCCACACTGGCTTGAGTTTATTCCTGGCTTCTTTCATTGCTTTTCGAGCAGCGTCCTGTCTTCTCTTCTTTCTCTCTTGTTGGTGTTGGTCTTCGTTTTCATCTTCCTGAGGACGTTGTGGAGCGTCCTGTCTCCTCTTCTTTCTCTCTTGGTGGTGTTGCTCTTCGTTTTCATCTTCCTCAGGACGTTGTGGTCGTGGACGGGTGATGGTGGTGCTTGACATGGGAAGTTTAGGGAACCCATATCTACACAACACATTTCCTTTCTTGCAAGATTTGGAGTGCTTCCTGCTGTGAAGCTGAACTTCGGTGACAATTTGATGAAGCTCGGGATCGGTGGTAGGGTCCGGCAACTGGCAGGTTATGTAACGGTCAATAAAGTCACACACTACTTGGTCGGACTGATTTTCGAATTCGGGTGCCCCCTTTACCCAGGCCAGCAGATGAATGTGTGGGCTTCCTCTAGCTTGAAACTCCACGCGATAAAAGTAATCCTCGACTTCGCCGATGGGTTGAGCAGGTGACAAAAGCAGATGATTCATTAATGCATCCACTCGTTTTTCAAACATCCGCATGACGGTGACGGGGTTACTTCGGAGGATTTCACATTTCGTTGTCCAGTCAAGCTCTGAAAAGACGACCTCTTCACCTTGCTGAGCCTTGATTGCCGTTATCACTTCTGGCCATCGCATTTCGGCTGCACTGAATGTGCAAAAAAAAGTAGGATTCCCTAACTGCCTGATCATGGCCTGTAGATCTCTCAACGTTTTCTCCCAATAAGATGGAGTGCCTCTCAGGGGTTGCATAAACCTTGTTGCGTCACGGCTGTGGACCAGTCTTTCGACCTCAAGATCATCCTGAAGAAGCTTGTTGGAGATTCTACGTCCATCTTTAGTGACAGGTTTGCCCTTTCGCAACTGGATAGACATGCTGTTTCTAGCCATGTGCGTTTCAGTGACAAACTGCGCAAAGAAGAGATAACTCTGGTCTTTGGCAAAACGAGTATCCACGCAGAACAGTCTAGCATTGAAATACATGCTTGGTGATAATGCAACTTGTCGTGCCTCATCAATTGTGTTCTGTCCAGTGGGAAACTGTACAGGGAAGGCCATGGCTTCCAATTTGGGAACCTTGAAAAATCCGACTGGCTTTTTCCCTTGAGCAGGCGCAATGCTGAAGATTCCCTCACCGTACGACAGCAAGTCCTGTCCAATGTCGAGTGGCTGCATACATGTGTCCAGAGTGAGGCCAGGCCTGAGCTCATCCTTTTCTTCTGTGCTGACATGCTGCTCATCCTGTTCAGAGACAACAACTTCCTGTTTCTCCTCTGTGGCATTCAGCTCATCATCAGCGAGAAATTCAAATGTGGTAGCGTCACTAATCAAGATGTCCCTGTATTCTGAATGCATTGCTTTCAGTTTTGTTAACGCTGCTAACACATTGTGCATATTCACTGTATGGAAGTGTTGGTATCCTCTGAACTTGATGTGTCTTTTCAGCTTCACCTGTAGGAGCTGGGACTCACTGTTAGGCCTTGGGAGACAGTTAACTGTTTTCTCCATCTCAGAGGGCACACACACAACAGCACCATAAACTGATCGTTGCTGTCCTTTTGGCAATGCAACTATTTTTGCAAAAGGAACAATTTTGGCGATAAGCTGTCGTTCAAGTACGTTCAGCTCAAGCAGTTCTGCAGGGATGGGTGGCAATTCAAGTCTGTTTGCCGCTGCAATAGAAGGCATGGATCCTCTCTTCAGATGGCTGTCACAGGTGTGGCAGATCCACTCCTGTCTTCGCTCATCTGGAACTGCACAAGAAACTGAGCAGGCACTGTCACAAACATGAACATATTTCCCGGTTAAGCAAAATGCGGTAATATGAACATTTTTGACATATCGTGTTCTATTACACATCTTGACTTGATTTGGAAAAAGGGTCCTGTGACAGACTGTGCAGATGTAAGTTGGACCATGCAAAATTTGACACCGGAATGCAGATATGGCCTTTTGAATCAGGCTGTTGGACACAGCCTGGTTTGTCACATCAGAATTGGGTGTATCCTGACTGGAACGAATGTATGGCTTGTATTTTCTCTTGATCCTTAATGCACATCTCAACTTGTGAAGAATGTGGAATCCAGGATCGGTGAGACACTTCTGTTTCTTCTGGAGAGTACAACGAAGAATGTGATGTGACCTAAACTCTGAATCACTTAAGTATCTTCTGGCCATGTAGTCCTTCATTTTCTTCTGGAAAAGAACATCAGTGTGGTATTTCCTGACCATGTAGTCCTTCTTTTTCTTCTGGAAAACATCATCAGTGTGGTACCTCCTGTCCATGTAGTCCTTCTTTTTCTTCTGGAAAACATCATCGATGTGGTACCTCCTGTCCATGTAGTCCTTCTTTTTCTTCTGGAAAACATCATCGATGTGGTACCTCCTGTCCATGTAGTCCTTCTTTTTCTTCTGGAAAACATCATCAGTGTGGTACTTCCTGTCCATGTATTTCTTCTTTTTCTTCTGGAAAACAGCATCAGTGTGGTACCTCCTGGCCATGTACTCCTTCTTCTTCTTCTGGAAAAGATCATTAGTGTGGTACCTCCTGACAAAGTACTCCCTCTTTTTGCTTCTGACAAAAGGATTTTGATTAAACTTCCTTTTATTCATTCGAAACTGTAAACTGGTGGCATACTTTTCTTTCTCATATTCCCCTCTTTTTCGTTCTCGAATTTCAAAATGTGAAGTTTTGTCCTCAGTTCCTGCACACTTTCTTGCCATTTTACGCATTTCTTTTCTTCTTCGCTGCTTGTTTGTTTTTAAAACATTTATGACACTTTTTTTATTTTTGTCATCTGTAAGAACAAGATTTTCAGGGATTCTGATGTCAGCAGTTGTTTGTGTTTGTGTCATAGGTGAAGTTACTGGTGATGGTGACACACATGCTGCTGATGAGCATGGTTCCTCAGACTGTCGCTCCATTTCAAATGAAACAGCCATGAATTCATAGCAAGCTTGAGGACCACGATTCCAAAAAAGCTCAAGTAGTCTGTTGGTCATGTCATGCAGGTTGGTGAAAGTTAGCATAACTGCCGTGCCATCACCAGTAGGATGTGGCCAACCTTCAGCAGTTCTGGAATGGGAATCAAAATATCCATATCTTCCAGATCTGTCTCTGAACACAGCAAAGCACTCTGGAGAAACAATAAGCAGTGCATGACTGACATCTGTTGAGAGACACTGAAGTCTTTCATCAAGAGGAATCCACCACGCATCCATTTCCTGAGTTCCTCTGTCTCTCAGATACCCCATCACAACTTCTGACTTTTGGACGCTGTAGTTGTGGTTTGAAGTTGAGATGCTCACAGGTACTTCAGCCATGCTTAGAAGATCCTGTCGGAATCTTCCTTCAGCAATAAGCTGCATTTTAATGCCCACATACAAAGCATCCCCTTCCTCTAGCACCCTGTCAAGATCAGGCTGTTCAAACGAAGTTCCCTCACTGTGGTATGCAAGGAATGTCAGAGCTACGCACGTGCACTGAGTGTTTCGTGAGAAAACATCATACCTTGCATCACTCTGGCAATGAGACGCCTGCAGGGATAGCATTCTAGATGTGTTGTCACCATCTTCATACTGCTGTCCATCAGAAACCTGAGCAACACCTTTACTGACACTCGTCTGTCCTGTCAGGTCTAACTTTGTCCAACGAACTTTTTGAGCACGGGATCTCCTACCTTTCCGAGGCATCCTTCAAAAGATTAAAAGACAAAAACAGACAAAAGACATGATATAAAATAATCCATGACGTATCGGAATAGTCCATTAATTAGAAACAAATAACTTGGTCAAAGAGTTGGGAATTCTACAACCCCACAAGCATATACAGACACAGAAATTGTGTAAATCTGATGCTCTCACTGTGAAAACACTATCACATGCTGCATGCATGTAAACAAATTAGTGCTTAATTTTCAAACATACTCTCCATTAGAGTAAGATAATTTAGATAAATTACTGCCTTTTGCATTTTTATGATCATAATACTCAACTGGATTAAATGATCCAAGTTTAACTTCTTAATTATCTGTTCTGATTATTTTTCTGTAATAATAATAATAACCCGATGATTTCACATCATCAAATAAGCAAACTGTCTTAAAATGTTTAGCAAACTGTCATCTTTTCTTCATTATGTGTTTGAACAGAAAATGACTGTAAAAAGAGTGGTTTAATGCTACAATCAAATAGTACTGTATTCAATAAGCATTTTTTACAGGATATTTTCAGTCACTTACTTCACGAAATGCTGAAGTGGTACAACCTGCAAAGTATTCTCAAGAAGAAAACAAGTTAGTTAATTGACAAGAAAAATAACGACTTCTAAACAGATAATAAACTTTTTTCAATAGAAATAACAGTAATAAATAAAACAAATTATTAATCTAGTGTTGATAGGAACAAACTTTTTTTCCAAAGAACAATAGCAGATTGTTTAGGTAAAAATTATTAACCAAGTATTAAAGGACTGAACTTTTAAAAGAACAGTAGTAACTGAACACTAATTAGTATTAAAATGAATGAATTTTTTTTTTTTTTTTTTTTTTTGGTGGGTGGGGGGTTGGGAAGAGATGGGGTGGGGTGGGGTGGGAAGAACAAAACAGAAGGACTGCTGCTTGGAGAAAGCGAAAAACCTGGAAAAGAAGGACATATTAGGCAACTATAATTATAATAATATTGAAAAGAAAACAACATAGCATCATTCAGGCATTTTGCACACTCACCAAACGTTCAGCTGCAGAGAAAAATGCAGGTCGTGCTCTGAATAGATGGTCTGCAAAAAAACAAACAAACATAAAAACAATTGAAGACAGCCTATTCATGTGAAATAAGATCAATGTTCACATTTAATAAAAAATTAAATAAACACTAAATATGGCTCATTGGTAGAGCATTGCGTTAGCAACACAAAAGGTTGTAGGGTTGATTCCCAGGGAACACACAGTAAAAAAAAAATAATAATAATAATAATAATAATAAAAATATTGCCTATAATATAATATACTGACTGCCAAAAAAAAGAAGACAAAATCTGATTGACAGGCAGAAAGTATTTTTTTCTGATTGGTTGTTCAACAAATTATCATTTACCTGGGTTTTAAAGCTCTAGGGCATTTTCAGAACTTACATACTTCTCTACTATTTAATAGGGTGAAAAGCATTAAATGAAAAGTACTTGGATGACCTATCACTTCTATTGAGATTCTTTAGTCTATCCTATGAGCCCACAGTAGCTAAATTGTGAATTGCACTGTAACTGATGCTGTAGCTCACATGACAGTGATAACGTGACAAATGTAGTACATCTGCATACATACCACAATTATTAGACTATTTTTAATGATTGAAAAATTATTACTTATTCTTAAGACGTATCTACTCAGAGTATGCAACATCTGAAATTGGTTCTTTCTTTAAGGAAGTAAAAACTGTTTATCTATAACTTAGAGCAACTTAAAAGCAATAATTCACCACCAAATGAATCATTTCATCAATCTCTCATTGACTTTGTGAAAAATTACAAGTAAGGAAAAATCATTGAGGCCTACAACGTTCTCCAGTGAATTTCACAAAACTCCACTAGTCACAGGTTCTGAAGTGCTATAGTGCATCAATAGCCCTATTAACCACACATTAACATGGTTTTGTTATACTAGCCATTTAGTATTTATTGTGTAATAATACTAAGGCAATCATTCTGAATTAATGCAATGCACGCATACAGAGCACGTGATCTCTGTGATGCCCAGATGCACAAATCAGACCCTCCCACCTCTGTAATAAACACGGAGAGGTTAGTCCCGTCTCAATTGGTACATGAAAATCACAGACGTCAGGTGGTAAGAATCGAAACTTAAATGTAGTTTAGAAAACTAGTCCCGTCCGAATAGTGCTAATGACTCAGTAGTATCTCATCAGTAATGCTTTGTCAACTGTTCATTTTATCCATGTCAAATAAATAAAATTACTTACTGGATATTGTGCAGTGGGGAGTCAGTAGTGCTCGTAATGCTGTAATTTGAAAATAAAAGTAAAATGTCAGAAATAACATGTTAAACCTGTAAGCTAAACTTCTCTCATTTACAAGATTTTTTTGATCCTCCATAGTGCACCTTTAAATGTACAACAACCAAAAAATGCAAACAAACCTTAAGAATTGCTCAGGAGATAAAGCTCAATGATCAATCTAAACAAAGAGAAGAACAAAAATAAAAGATAATGAATTAAATTAATGCTTGACAGGACAGAGCTAGGACAGTTGATAGCAATAAAACACAGGTCTTTGACTTTCAATATACCTTTTATGACTTAAACCAGAAAAAAAAAAAAAAAAATTCTTAATATAAACACCGAATATGCGATCTATATCCAAATATACGTTTATGGTATTTTTTTTTTTTTATTATATTATACTTACAATCACAGATATTAAAAGGCATATAACAAATATATCAGGAAACGGAAAACAAATTAGATCAGAGATATAACATGTGTATTTCAACCATATCTACACAACACAGAGGAAACCAGAGCAATAATTACCAAAATTAAGGCAACCTCAACAAAATGTTTTATTTTATTTAAGTCTTTTATACTCTCCAAAATTCATCAATTCAGTATAAACAGTAATATTGTCAATTACTATTACAGCTTAAATTTATTTTATTATATTTTTTCATCTAATTTATTTGGGTGATGCTAAAATGAATTATCAAAGTTTACCCCACTTGTCAGTGTCATTATTATTAAGTTTAGGTTCAGTAATTTCTTTAATACTTTAACTAAGCAGACATGAACTGATCAAAAGTGACAGAATTATTTATTAATTAATGTTACAAACGATTTTGGACTTTAAAACTTTAACTTTGTATTCAAAGAATACTGAAAAAAATGCATCACAGTTTAATACAAAACTTAAAAATGCATCACAGTTTATCACAAAAATATATTTTTAACACAATATTAAGCAGCACAACCTTTTTCAACAGTGATAATAATATAAGTTTAATCGTAATAATTACATTATATAATTAAGTTTTGATTTATATACAAATTATCTTAAAAAAGGAAAATAAATCTTACAATGCTTCAAATGAATGCATTGGTCAATGACAAAGAAAACTTCAGCTTGCTCTTTCTCTGAATTCGGTGCACATGAACAGATCGTATTTAAGCTTCTAACACAGTCTCTCCTCCTTGACACATTCATCAGTCAAAATAAATTCATGGATAAATGAATTGTTAGCAATAATAGTCCACGATTTAATTTAAATTCTCACTTCAACCTGCTAACTTAAACAATTAAACATTACCATTATAATTATATTCCGATAATAAATTATGAAAAACACCGCACCTAAACTGTAACTCAACAACATTTTCTGTGGCAAAAAAAAAAAAAAAAAAAGATTTCGCGCTCATTTACGATCAAAGCTGGAAGCTGTCCGGTGTAGTGCCGAATTTTGACCCCCTGCCATTATTGGCAGGGGGTCAAAATTCGGCACCACACCGGCGCCCACGAGCGAGACGAGACTGATAAGTCCCGTTAACATCACCTCACACGGACTGAATCGGAGTCGATTCGCCATCACTATCGTCTCAGACACGGAGGTCTGCGTGTAGTTTCAGAGCGCTGTCTATTCTTACCTCGTGGATCGGTGAAAAAACACTTTATAGACGTTTATGAAACAGCAGAAAATACTTGCATTATCACGCCCTACACGCAGCATTAATCAGGCCTCACAGATTTCTAAAGCCACCTCAAACACAAGTAATTCTTAAACATACGATTAACGATATGAATTACTGTCCTAAAAGCACATTCAAGCATGAAACCAGCGGCCAAAAAAAAAGGATCTCGGCCTCATTTACGATCAAAGCGGGAAGCCGCCGGCACCCCGCCACCGAGATGAAACGGTTAATATCTAACGTTACACAGACTCCGTGTGTGATTCTGAGCCGGTTCGCCATCACTAGCATGTCAGACACGGCGGTCTGTATGTAGTTTCAGAGCTCTTTCTATTTTTACCTCGTGGATCAGTGAAAAAACACAATATAGACGTTTTTTGAAAAGCAGAAAATACGCCCAACACGCAGCATTACTCAGGCCTCACGGATTTCTGCCTCACAGTCACCTCAAACCAATGTATTTCTTAAATAGACGGTTAATATTAGGAAATACTGTCCTTAAAGCACATGCAAGCGGGAAAAGATACCGTCGATCACCAGGCGGCCTAACGTCAAACACTAACCTCTGCTAAAATACCTTAAAAATGCACTCTTGTTCATGGAATATTCAGAATTACGTGTTCTCAACTTCAAGCCAATACTATACACCACTTGGGCAACATATTTAATTTCTTAAAATTCGTTATTAAAGGCAGACGTTAGAAAAGTAAACCATCTGTACTCACCTCAGGGAGATTTCTAGAACATCTGACGTTCGTCTTGCAATATCACAGTATTACTCAGCCAATCAGCACGCGAACTCCAGCTGCACAGCCAATACTCATGCAGCGTTACTCTTTTATCCATGTATGGGAGAGAGCGCCCATGGAGACAGTGGATTTTTTTTTTTTTAATGTGTGCACCAAGCCTTGTTATAAAATATTAAAGGTTACACATATTTAAAACGTAAGCACAGTTAAATTAAAATATGTCTGTCTTCGTTTTTAAGATCACCATGATAATTATTATAATGTAATGAATTTAGTGATTAACTCTGTCTTCATATATATATAAGTAACAAGAATCGTTACAACCAGAAATATTAAATTCTTTAAATGTAAAATATTTAAATATTAAATAAAAATAATTTGACACACACGCTGCTCAGTGAAGCTGGAGAATATGTTGTGTCGTTGCTTGCAAGGTGTTTTAGGTTAATAGGGTGTTGCTAGGAACTTGCTATTTACTATGGATAGTTAAAATGGTTTCGAGCATGTTTTAGCACATGTTCTGTGGTCGTTGCTAGGGCCGTTGCTAGGGTACCCAGGATGGTTGCTAGGGCCGTTGTTAGGGTACCCAGGGTGGTTGCTATGGTAATCAGGGTTTTTGCTAAGGTGTTGCTAAGTGGTTGTCAGGGAACCCTGGGGTAGTTGCTAGGGTGGTTGCTAGGGTCCCCATGATGGTTGCTAGGGCCGTATCTAGGGTATCCAGGGTGGTTGCTAGGATGTTTCTATGTGGTTGCTAGGGTACTTCGGGTGGTTGCAAGGGTCCCCAGGATGGTTGCTAGGGCGGTTGCTAAGGTACACAGGGTGGGTGCTATGGTGTTGCTATATGGTTGCTAGGGTACTTGGGGTGGTTGCTAAGGTGTTGCTAGGCGGTTCCCATGGATTGCTAGGGCCGTTGCTAGGGTACTCGGGGTGGTTGCTATGGCGGTTGCTAGGGTCTTCAAGATGGTTTCTAGGTCCGTTGCTAAGGTACCCAAGGTGGTTGCTAGGGTAATCAGGGTGGTTGCTAGGTTGTTGCTATGTGGTTGCTAGGGTACCCGGGGTGGTTGCTAGGGCGGTTGCTAGGGTCCCCATGATGGTTGTTAGGGCCGTTGCTAAGGTACCCAGGGTGGTTGCTAGGGTAATCGGGGTGGTTGCTAGGGTGTTGTTATGTGGTTGCTAGGGTACCCGGGGTGGTTGCTAGGGCGGTTGCTAGGGTCTTCATGATGGTTTCTAGGGCCGTTGCTAAGGTACCCAGGGTGGTTGCTAGGGTAATTGGGGCGGTTGCAAGGGTACCCGGGGTGGTTGCTAGGGCGGTTGCTATGGTAACCTGGGTGGTTGCTAGGCAGTTGCTACGGTACTTGGGGTGGTTGCTAAGGTGTTGCTAGGCGGTTGCTAGGGTGTTTTGGCTGGTTGCTAGGCAGTTGCTATGGTCTCCTGGGTGGTTGCTATGATGTTACTAGGTGGTTGGTAGTTGTCACAGATGGTCACTATGTAGTTATTATAGAGTTCTAAGCCCATTTGAGCACTTAGCTAATCACTATTAGCATGTAGCTAATCACTGCTAGCATGACTAGCATGTTGGAAGTCCAGTGTGCTAGCATGAGTCAAAAAATCCAACCGCCATGTCTGTACGATGTTCTGATGCAGAGATATAGGTCCTGCAAAACGGTTGCTAGGGTACTCCGTTTGGTTGCTATGGAGTGGCTTGGCAGCTGCCAATGGTGATACTCCAAAGGCTGCTCGCCAATATAAACCAACCCCCATGCTTCTATGTCTTTCAGATGTTAAGATATCTCTCTATACTTTGGGTTGCTAGGTAGCTCTTAATGGTTGCTAGGGCGTGGCTAGGTTGTCTTGAAGGAGATACATGATTGGCCGTTTGCTGCCCGAGTCAAACGAGCCCACCCTCATGTTTCTATGACACTTCTATCCAAAGTTATTCATTTGATCTTTTTCAAAGGAAGTCTATGGGGCTTGTTGCTATGGTGCTCTATATGGTTGCTAGGGCGTGGCTTGATAGATTCACAGTGATCCTGAGAGACTGATTGGTTGCCAGATTCAAATGAGCCCACCCCCTTGTCTCTATGACACTGTCATCCTGAGTTATGTTCAATACAAAATCCCTTTGTAATGTCCCATAGTAGGAAAAGTCCTCCCTATACTTTGTATTAGGGGCAATTTTGGGGGGCTCTTGCGCCCCAGGGGTACAACTTATACCCCACTGCGGGGTATGTTCTCGCACAGCCTCATAGCCTCTCCAAATGTGGAGATTCACGTGTTTCTGCGAAATTCTCTCTCAGAGCTACGATCCGTCAAAGTTGGCCGCAATGCATTGTCTATGCGATTTTTCGCCCGTTTTTTCGCCCGGTGTGCGAACTTCGTACGCCCGATCGCTTATAAAAGTCATAGCACACCATTCCCGATTAGGGCGCACGATTTGACGCCTGTTTCGTTGGTCTGTGACGAAAACTGCGGGACTAGTTACGCGCCGAAATTTGTACGGATCTAGAAGAAGAAGAAGAAGAATAATAAGTATGTGAGATAATAATAGTGATGCCTTGCCTCCGGCAAGCACCACTAACTAGAAGGTACATTTCCTGAAGAAAATGTGAGTGGTGCTTGCAGTGGCAAAACTCTGCGCCCTGTAGCCACCCATGATGCCTGTGTGATGTTTTGAAGCAGAGATAGAAGGATTTATATTGCTACATGGTTGCTAGGGTGCTCTATATGGTTGCTATGGTGTGACTATATAGTTTATGGGGTGATATTTAAAGATTATTTACCAGCCTGAATGCAATAAGCCCAAGCCAGTGTTTCTATATAGTTATTTTTGCTGAGATACAGCTTTCAAATGTAGTTAAACAGTTACTAGGGGGCTAAAATTGGTTGCTAGGGCATGGATATGAAGTTGTTATGTCACTACTTATGGACTGTTTTATAGGCCGAGTCAAAAGAGCCCTCTCCCAAGCCTCTATGACTTTCTGATCCAAAGATATGATGTCAGATAGTTTTTCCAATGTTAAGTCAATGGGATATTTTCACACATTTTCTTCGCCCGCTGTACGATTATCGTAAGTCCGATTGCCTAGAAAAGTCATAGCACACCTCTCCTCAATATCCCGCACGATTTGACACCTCATTCATGGGTCTGTGACAAAATATGCGGTAGGAGTAGCGTGCCAAAATTTTGTCAAGGCGAATAGTAATAGTAACACTAGAAGGTACATTTCCTGAAGAAAATGTGAGTGGTGCTTGCAGTGGCAAAACTCTGGGCCCTGTAGCCACCCATGATGCCTGTGTGATGTTTTGAAGCAGAGATAGAAGGATTTATATTGCTACATGGTTGCTAGGTTGCTGTATATGGTTGCTATGGTGTGACTATATAGTTTATGGGGTGATATTTAAAGATTATTTACCAGCCTGAATGCAAAAAGCCCAAGCCAGTGTTTCTATATAGTTATTTTTGCTGAGATACAGCTTTTAAATGTAGTTAAACAGTTGCTAGGAAGGCTAAAATTGGTTGCTAGGGCATGGATATGAAGTTGTTATGTCACTACTTATGGACTGCTTGATAGGCCGAGTCAAAAGAGCCCTCTCCCAAGCCTCTATGACTTTCTGATCCAAAGATATGATGTCAGATAGTTTTTCCAATGTTAAGTCAATGGGATATTTTCAGACATTTTCTTCGCCCACTGTACGATTATCGTAAGTCCGATTGCTTAGAAAAGTCATAGCACACCTCTCCTCAATATCCCGCACGATTTGACACCTCATTCATGGGTCTGTGACAAAAAATGCGGGAGGAGTAGCGTGCCAAAGTTTTGTCAAGGCGAATAGTAATAGTAACACTAGAAGGTACATTTCCTGAAGAAAATGTGAGTGGTGCTTGCAGTGGCAAAACTCGGCGCCCTGTAGCCACCCATGATGCCTGTGTGATGTTTTGAAGCAGAGATAGAAGGATTTATATTGCTACATGGTTGCTAGGGTGCTCTATATGGTTGCTATGGTGTGACTATATAGTTTATGGGGTGATATTTAAAGATTATTTACCAGCCTGAATGCAAAAAGCCCAAGCCAGTGTTTCTATATAGTTATTTTTGCTGAGATACAGCTTTTAAATGTAGATAAACAGTTGCTAGGGGGCTAAAATTGGTTGCTAGGGCATGGATATGAAGTTGTTATGTCACTACTTATGGACTGCTTGATAGGCCGAGTCAAAAGAGCCCTCTCCCAAGCCTCTATGCCTTTCTGATCCAAAGATATGATGTCAGATAGTTTTTCCAATGTTAAGTCAATGGGATATTTTCACACATTTTCTTCGCCCGCTGTACGATTATCGTAAGTCCGATTGCTTAGAAAAGTCATAGCACACCTCTCCTCAATATCCCGCACGATTTGACACCTCATTCATGGGTCTGTGACAAAAAATGCGGGAGGAGTAGCGTGTCAAAGTTTTGTCAAGGCGAATAGTAATAGTAACACTAGAAGGTACATTTCCTGAAGAAAATGTGAGTGGTGCTTGCAGTGGCAAAACTCGGCGCCCTGTTGCTAGGTTGTTGCAATGAGGTTGCTACGATGGTTGCTAAGGTACCCAGGGTGGTTGCTAGGGTAATCTGAATGGTTGCTAGGGTCTTGCTATGTGGTTGCTAGGGCGGTTGCTAGGGTCCCCATGATGGTTGCTATGGCCGTTGCTAAGGTACCCAGGGTGGTTGCTAGGGTAATTGGGGCGGTTGCTAGGGTGTTGCTATGTGGTTGCTAGGGTACCCGGGGTGGTTGCTAGGGCGGTTGCTAGGGTCCCTATGATGGTTGCTAGGGTCGTTGCTAGGGTACCCAGGGTGGTTGCTAGGGTAATCGGGGTGGTTGCTAGGGTGTTGCTATGTGGTTGCTAGGGTACCCTGGCTGGTTGCTAGGGCGGTTGCTAGGGTCCCCATGATGGTTGCTAGGGCCGTTGCTAGGGTACTCAGGGTGGTTGCTAGGGTAATCGGGATGGTTGCTAGGGTGTTGCTATGTGGTTGCTAGGGTACCCGGGGTGGTTGCTAGGGCGGTTGCTAGGGTCCCCATGATGGTTGCTAGGGCCGTTGCTAAGGTACCCAGGGTGGTTGCTAGGGTAATCGGGGCGGTTGCTAAGGTGTTGCTATGTGGTTGCTAGGGTACCCGGGGTGGTTGCTAGGCAGTTGCTATGGTCTCCTGGGTGGTTGCTATGATGTTACTAGCTGGTTGGTAGTTGTCACAGATGGTCACTATGTAGTTATTATAGAGTTCTTAGCCCATTTGAGCACCTAGCTAATCACTATTAGCATGTAGCTAATCACTGCTAGCATGACTAGCATGTTGGAAGTCAAGTGTGCTAGCATGAGTCAAAAAATCCAACCCCCATGCCTGTACGATGTTCTGATGCAGAGATATAGGTCGTGCAAAACGGTTGCTAGGGTACTCCGTTTGGTTGCTATGGAGTGGCTTGGCAGCTGCCAATGGTGATACTCCAAAGGCTGCTGGCCAATATAAACCAACCCCCATGCCTCTACGATGTTCTGATGTAGAGATATAGATCTTGCAAAACGGTTGCTAGGGTACTGTGTTTGGTTGCTAGGGAGTGGCCTGGCAGCTGCCAATGATGATACTCCAATGGTTGCTTGCTAATATAAACCAACCCCCATGCTTCTATGTCTTTCAGATGTTAAGATATCTATCTTTGGATTTAGGTTGCTAGGTAGCTCTTAATGGTTGCTAGGGCGTGGCTAGGTTGTCTTGAAGGAGATACATGATTGGCCGTTTGCTGCCCGAGTCAAACGAGCCCACCCTCATGTTTCTATGACACTTCTATCCAAAGTTATTCATTTGATCTTTTTCAATGGAAGTCTATGGGGCTTGTTGCTATGGTGCTCTATATGGTTGCTAGGGCGTGGCTTGATAGCTTCATAATGATCCTGAGAGTCTGATTGGTTGCCTGATTCAAATGAGCCCACCCCCTTGTCTCTATGACACTGTGATGCAGAGTTATGTTCAATACAATATCCCTATGTAATTTCCCATTGTAGGAAAAACACAGTGTTTCATGGGCGATCCCGCACCATACTATGTCTATGGGGCAACTTTGGGGGTCTCTAGCACCCCAGGGGTACAACTTATACCACATGTCGGGGTATGATCGCGCCCAGACTGATAGCCTCTCCAAATGTGGTGATTCACATGTTTCTGCGAAATTCTCTCTCGGAGCTACGATCCGTCAAAGTTGGCCGCAATGCATTGTCTATGGGATTTTTCGCCCGTTTTTTTCGCCCGGTGTGCGAACATCGTACACCCGATCGCTTATAAAAGTCATAGCACACCATTCCCGATTAAAGCGCACGATTTGACGCCTGTTTCGTTGGTCTGTGACGAAAACTGCGGGACTAGTTACGCGCCGAAAATCGTACGGAAGAAGTAAGAATAATAATAAGTATGTGAGATAATAATAGTGATGCTTTGCCTCCGGCAAGCACCACTAACTAGAAGGTACATTTCCTGAAGAAAATGTGAGTGGTGCTTGCAGTGGCAAAACTCTGCGCCCTGTAGCCACCCATGATGCCTGTGTGATGTTTTGAAGCAGAGATAGAAGGATTTATATTGCTACATGGTTGCTAGGGTGCTCTATATGGTTGCTATGGTGTGACTATATAGTTTATGGGGTGATACTTAAAGATTATTTACCAGCCTGAATGCAAAAAGCCCAAGCCAGTGTTTCTATATAGTTATTTTTGCTGAGATACAGCTTTTAAATGTAGTAAAACAGTTGCTAGGGGGCTAAAATTGGTTGCTAGGGCATGGATATGAAGTTGTTATGTCACTACTTATGGACTGCTTGATAGGCCGAGTCAAAAGAGCCCTCTCCCAAGCCTCTGTGACTTTCTGATTCAAAGATATGATGTCAGATAGTTTTTCCAATGTTAAGTCTATGGGATATTTTCACATATTTTCTTCGCCCGCTGTACGATTATCGTAAGTCCGATTGCTTAGAAAAGTCATAGCACACCTCTCCTTAATAAGCCGCACGTTTTGACATCACATTCATGGGTCTGCGACCAAAAATGCGGGAGGAGTAGCGCGCCAAAGTTTTGTCAAGGCGAATAGTAATAGTAACACTAGAAGGTACATTTCCTGAAGAAAATGTGAGTGGTGCTTGCAGTGGCAAATCTCTGCGCCCTGTAGCCACCCATGATGCCTGTTTGATATCGTGGAGCCATGATATAAGTTCTTTATATTGCTATATGGTTGCTAGGGCGCTCTATATGGTTGCTATGGTGTGACTATATAGTTTATGGGGTGATATTTAAAGATTATTTACCAGCCTGAATGCAAAAAGCCCAAGCCAGTGTTTCTATATGGTTATTTTGATGATATATAGCTTTTAAATGTTGTTAAACAGTTGCTAGGGTGCTAAAATTGGTTGCTAGGGCATGGATATGAAGTTGTTATGTCACTACCTATGGACTGCTTGATAGGCTGAGTCAAAAGAGCCCTCTCCCAAGCCTCTATGACTTTCAGATCCAAAGATATGATGTCAGATAGTTTTTCCAATGTTAAGTCAATGGGATATTTTCACACATTTTCTTCGCCCGCTGTACGATTATCGTAAGTCCGATTGCTTAGAAAAGTCATAGCACACCTCTCCTCAATATGCCGCACGATTTGACACCTCATTCATGGGTCTGTGACAAAAAATGCGGGAGGAGTAGCGTGCCAAAGTTTTGTCAAGGCGAATAGTAATAGTAACACTAGAAGGTACATTTCCTGAAGAAAATGTGAGTGGTGCTTGCAGTGGCAAAACTCGGCGCCCTGTAGCCACCCATGATGCCTGTGTGATGTTTTGAAGCAGAGATAGAAGGATTTATATTGCTACATGGTTGCTAGGGTGCTCTATATGGTTGCTATGGTGTGACTATATAGTTTATGGGGTGATATTTAAAGATTATTTACCAGCCTGAATGCAAAAAGCCCAAGCCAGTGTTTCTATATAGTTATTTTTGCTGAGATACAGCTTTTAAATGTAGATAAACAGTTGCTAGGGGGCTAAAATTGGTTGCTAGGGCATGGATATGAAGTTGTTATGTCACTACTTATGGACTGCTTGATAGGCCGAGTCAAAAGAGCCCTCTCCCAAGCCTCTATGCCTTTCTGATCCAAAGATATGATGTCAGATAGTTTTTCCAATGTTAAGTCAATGGGATATTTTCACACATTTTCTTCGCCCGCTGTACGATTATCGTAAGTCCGATTGCTTAGAAAAGTCATAGCACACCTCTCCTCAATATCCCGCACGATTTGACACCTCATTCATGGGTCTGTGACAAAAAATGCGGGAGGAGTAGCGTGTCAAAGTTTTGTCAAGGCGAATAGTAATAGTAACACTAGAAGGTACATTTCCTGAAGAAAATGTGAGTGGTGCTTGCAGTGGCAAAACTCGGCGCCCTGTTGCTAGGTTGTTGCAATGAGGTTGCTACGATGGTTGCTAAGGTACCCAGGGTGGTTGCTAGGGTAATCTGAATGGTTGCTAGGGTCTTGCTATGTGGTTGCTAGGGCGGTTGCTAGGGTCCCCATGATGGTTGCTATGGCCGTTGCTAAGGTACCCAGGGTGGTTGCTAGGGTAATTGGGGCGGTTGCTAGGGTGTTGCTATGTGGTTGCTAGGGTACCCGGGGTGGTTGCTAGGGCGGTTGCTAGGGTCCCTATGATGGTTGCTAGGGTCGTTGCTAGGGTACCCAGGGTGGTTGCTAGGGTAATCGGGGTGGTTGCTAGGGTGTTGCTATGTGGTTGCTAGGGTACCCTGGCTGGTTGCTAGGGCGGTTGCTAGGGTCCCCATGATGGTTGCTAGGGCCGTTGCTAGGGTACTCAGGGTGGTTGCTAGGGTAATCGGGATGGTTGCTAGGGTGTTGCTATGTGGTTGCTAGGGTACCCGGGGTGGTTGCTAGGGCGGTTGCTAGGGTCCCCATGATGGTTGCTAGGGCCGTTGCTAAGGTACCCAGGGTGGTTGCTAGGGTAATCGGGGCGGTTGCTAAGGTGTTGCTATGTGGTTGCTAGGGTACCCGGGGTGGTTGCTAGGCAGTTGCTATGGTCTCCTGGGTGGTTGCTATGATGTTACTAGCTGGTTGGTAGTTGTCACAGATGGTCACTATGTAGTTATTATAGAGTTCTTAGCCCATTTGAGCACCTAGCTAATCACTATTAGCATGTAGCTAATCACTGCTAGCATGACTAGCATGTTGGAAGTCAAGTGTGCTAGCATGAGTCAAAAAATCCAACCCCCATGCCTGTACGATGTTCTGATGCAGAGATATAGGTCGTGCAAAACGGTTGCTAGGGTACTCCGTTTGGTTGCTATGGAGTGGCTTGGCAGCTGCCAATGGTGATACTCCAAAGGCTGCTGGCCAATATAAACCAACCCCCATGCCTCTACGATGTTCTGATGTAGAGATATAGATCTTGCAAAACGGTTGCTAGGGTACTGTGTTTGGTTGCTAGGGAGTGGCCTGGCAGCTGCCAATGATGATACTCCAATGGTTGCTTGCTAATATAAACCAACCCCCATGCTTCTATGTCTTTCAGATGTTAAGATATCTATCTTTGGATTTAGGTTGCTAGGTAGCTCTTAATGGTTGCTAGGGCGTGGCTAGGTTGTCTTGAAGGAGATACATGATTGGCCGTTTGCTGCCCGAGTCAAACGAGCCCACCCTCATGTTTCTATGACACTTCTATCCAAAGTTATTCATTTGATCTTTTTCAATGGAAGTCTATGGGGCTTGTTGCTATGGTGCTCTATATGGTTGCTAGGGCGTGGCTTGATAGCTTCATAATGATCCTGAGAGTCTGATTGGTTGCCTGATTCAAATGAGCCCACCCCCTTGTCTCTATGACACTGTGATGCAGAGTTATGTTCAATACAATATCCCTATGTAATTTCCCATTGTAGGAAAAACACAGTGTTTCATGGGCGATCCCGCACCATACTATGTCTATGGGGCAACTTTGGGGGTCTCTAGCACCCCAGGGGTACAACTTATACCACATGTCGGGGTATGATCGCGCCCAGACTGATAGCCTCTCCAAATGTGGTGATTCACATGTTTCTGCGAAATTCTCTCTCGGAGCTACGATCCGTCAAAGTTGGCCGCAATGCATTGTCTATGGGATTTTTCGCCCGTTTTTTTCGCCCGGTGTGCGAACATCGTACACCCGATCGCTTATAAAAGTCATAGCACACCATTCCCGATTAAAGCGCACGATTTGACGCCTGTTTCGTTGGTCTGTGACGAAAACTGCGGGACTAGTTACGCGCCGAAAATCGTACGGAAGAAGTAAGAATAATAATAAGTATGTGAGATAATAATAGTGATGCTTTGCCTCCGGCAAGCACCACTAACTAGAAGGTACATTTCCTGAAGAAAATGTGAGTGGTGCTTGCAGTGGCAAAACTCGCCCCTCTGTTGCTAGGGTGTGGTTGCTAGGTTACCCGGGGTGGTTGCTAGGGCGGTTGCTAGGGTCCCTATGATGGTTGCTAGGGCCGTTGCTAGGGTACTCAGGGTGGTTGCTAGGGTAATCGGGGTGGTTGCTAGGGTGTTGCTATTTGGTTGCTAGGGTACCCGGGGTGGTTGCTAGGGCGGTTGCTAGGGTCCCCATGATGGTTGCTAGGGCCGTTGCTAGGGCACTCAGGGTGGTTGCTAGGGTGATCGGGGTGGTTGCTAGGGCGGTTGCTAGGGTCCCCATGATGGTTGCTAGGGCCGTTGCTATGGCACTCAGGGTGGTTGCTAGGGTAATCGGGGCGGTTGCTAGGGTGTTGCTATGTGGTTGCTAGGGTACCCGGGGTGGTTGCTAGGGCGGTTGCTAGGGTCCCCATGATGGTTGCTAGGGCCGTTGCTAAGGTACCCAGGGGTGGTTGCTAGGGTAATTGGGGCGGTTGCTAGGGTGTTGCTATGTGGTTGCTAGGGTACCCGGGGTGGTTGCTAGGGCGGTTGCTAGGGTCCCCATGATGGTTGCTAGGGCCGTTGCTAAGATACCCAGGGTGGTTGCTAGGGTAATTGGGGCGGTTGCTAGGGTGTTGCTATGTTGTTGCTAGGGTACCCGGGGTGGTTGCTAGGCAGTTGCTATGGTAACCAGGGTTGTTGTTATGATGTTACTAGGTGGTTGGTAGTTGTCACAGATGGTCACTATGTAGTTATTATAGAGTTCTTAGCCCATTTGAGCACTTAGCTAATCACTATTAGCATGTAGCTAATCACTGCTAGCATGACTAGCATGTTGGAAGTCCAGTGTGCTAGCATGAGTCAAAAAATCCAACCGCCATGTCTGTACGATGTTTGATGCAGAGATATAGGTCGTGCAAAACGGTTGCTAGGGTACTCCATTTGGTTGCTATGGAGTGGCTTGGCAGCTGCCAATGGTGATACTCCAAAGGCTGCTCGCCAATATAAACCAACCCCCATGCCTCTACGATGTTCTGATGCGGAGATATAGATCTTGCAAAACGGTTGCTAGGGTACTGTGTTTGGTTGCTAGGGAGTGGCCTGGCAGCTGCCAATGATGATACTCCAATGGTTGTTTGCTAATATAAACCAACCCCCATGCTTCTATGTCTTTCAGATGTTAAGATATCTCTCTATACTTTGGGTTGCTAGGTAGCTCTTAATGGTTGCTAGGGCGTGGCTAGGTTATCTTGAAGGAGATACATGATTGGCCGTTTGCTGCCCGAGTCAAACGAGCCCACCCTCATGTTTCTATGACACTTCTATCCAAAGTTATTCATTTGATCTTTTTCAATGGAAGTCTAAGGGGCTTGTTGCTATGGTGCTCTATATGGTTGTTAGGGCGTGGCTTGATAGCTTCATAATGATCCTGAGAGTCTGATTGGTTGCCTGATTCAAATGAGCCCACCCCCTTGTCTCTATGACACTGTGATGCAGAGTTATGTTTAATACAATATCCCTATGTAATTTCCCACAGTAGGAAAAACACAGTGTTTCATGGGCGATCCCTTACCATTGTATGTCTATGGGGCAAATTTGGGGGTCTCTAGCCCCCCAGGGGTACAACTTTTACCCCACTTGGGGGTATGTTCTCGCACAGCCTTATAGCCTCTCCAAATGTGGTGATTCACGTGTTTCGGCGAAATTCTCTCTCAGAGCTATGCTCAGTCAAATTTTTTTTTAATGCATTTCCTATGGGACGTTTTTCGGCCGATTTTTCGCCCGGTGTACCGAACATCGTACGCCCGATCGCTTATAAAAGTCATAGCACACCTCTCCTCAATAGGCCGCACGATTTGACGCCTGTTTCGTTGGTCTGTGACAAAAATTGCGGGACGAGTTTACGCGCCGAAGTTTTGTACGGAAGAAGTAAGAAAAATTATACATAACTAGAAGGTACATTTCCTGAAGAAAAATGTGGAGTGGTTGCTTGCAGTGGCAAAACTCGCCCCTCTGTTGCTAAAGGATGTGGTTGCTAGGGGTACCCGGCGGTGGTTGCTAGGGCGGTTGCTAGGGTCCCTTTGATTGGTTGCTTACGGGCCCGGTTGCTTAGGGTAACCCAGGGTGGTTGCTAGGGTAATCGGGGGTGGTTGCTAGGGTTGTTGCTATCGAGTACCAGGGGTGGTTGCTAGGGTGGTGCTAGGGTCCCCATGATGGTTTGCTAGGGCCGTTGCTAGGGTACTCAGGGTGGTTGCTAGGGTAATCGGGGTGGTTGCTAGGGTGTTGCTATGTGGTTGCTAGG